>NW_019385018.1:52960-267933 GCF_000671375.1 Centruroides sculpturatus | reverse complement strand
TTATTATAAATTATTAACATTTTTAAATTCATATTTTAAAAACAGGATATAAGAATTTAATTTATTTTAATTAAAACGTTGTGAATATTTTTATATTTTATTATTGTCCTGACCATTATATTTATTAAATATTTGTTAATTAATTTAAAAAGTCTTCCTCATACTTCATTAAAACAAACTTAACATAATATAATCATTTAATAATGACTGATATTATAGTTTTTAAAACAAAATTTATTTATTAATTTATATTATTTAAATTCATTCAAATATAGAAAATAGGTATTGAAAATAAAGGAAAATGTACAGTACATACCTTTAAATTAAAATCCTTTAGAAGTTAATATATTACATCTGTATTTGTTAAAATTTAAGTGTAATATTTATGACAAATTATGTGATTTTTTAATAAGTAAAAATGCTAAGTAACTCTACAAAGCGCATTTAAACTAGTCTGTTTCAAATGTAAAAATGAATGATATTAATTTTCGCATGACTTTGCAACGATGTAATGGGTTCAAAGGATAAAATACGATTACAAAATAGACGTTATCAAACACAATATAACCATCTATTAGAATGCAGGTACGAATTTCTATCTAATTATATTTTTAATTAAGAAAAACAGAATGTATTTGAATTTTCAAGTGTAATATCTCCATGATAATAAACAATAATTTTATTAAAATTAAGCTATATCCATGTATGCGCGTGATTGTTTATACAATATTTCTCTTAATACAGAAACTGCTTACTTATTGATTTTTTATTTGAAAATTTCTTCGTTTTTTTGCCAAATTTTTTAAAACATCTCACCTTAAATACCAAAAATAAATACATTAAAACTAATAAGAAATCATTTTACTTTAATGCCATTACTCCTAAGCAGATATTGTCAAACTTTTTCAGTCAGATACAATAATCTCGACATAAGTAAGCTAGTGTAGCCATTATGTGACTTACCGAAGCTTAAAAATGCAATCAAAATACAAACTGTAAGTTTGATCAAATGCAAATAAACACACAAATAAATTAGATTAGACAGTAAACAGACAGCATGACCCAATATGCCAAAAAAACGATAAAATTGACGAAACAGATTATAAATAGTTATTCAAGATAAAACACAGCATAACTAACACTATAAAAGTATACTTCCTTGTTATATTAACAAGGAAGTAGTAGCTGTTCATGTAGTAATTTTTACATATTCTTTTAGTAATACTTTCTTTAACTTTTTAGAAAATATGTTTCAAAAACTCCGATGCAGGATAATAAAACAAGCCTCTTTTATTTATGCATTTATCTCCTATAAATAAGGAAGGCTTGTGGAACAGGAAAAGCTGTCTGCTCACAATTATTAAATTATAAGATAAATATTATACTGTGAAAGATTATCCTATTTTACAGTATTAAAACTCTGGTTAGATAATATCATATAACTAAATTTTTCTGCTTCACGACTTGTTTGTTTGTTTGTACAGCAATACAATTCGTTCCAACATAACACGTGGAAGATCTCTAAGAGCAGTGACTTAACGAGAGGACTTTTTATAAAAACTTGATCCTGTTTAGGTGCTAGACATGTGGAGAAAACCTGAAATTCGATTTTACATAAATTACAAAGTTGATATATAAGTGTAACTGTATATTAATTTTACAATTATTGTTCTGGTAATTTTATCAAATCAAGTGTAACTGTGTAATCGTTATTTGTGATCTCCAAATCGTATGAATTTTTTCAACAAACAGAACAGGGAGAAGACTACATACAGTCAGGAGGCATTTCGTTTTGCTTTTCAATAGCGCTTTTTTCTTTCACTTTGTTCGCTTATTTACTGCTGTTAGTATTGCTGCACAGCAATATTAGGAAAGCTCAATACAAACAAATCTAGATGATCTGTTCCCAGTGGAGAGTTGCGTAGTCACTACTAAGTCCTTTTATGGATGCTTCATGCATGTTTTAAAGTAATTTAAAAAATTGTAACCAGTGCCGGCCCGAGGCAAGTTTTAGGATGGAGCGACATCCTATTATGGCGCCCCCTTGGTTGCCCCTAATTTATACCCTTTAATTTTCTTTACCACTGAGACGCCCCTAGGACTTAGCGACTAGAGCTCGCCCTATGGTAGGGCCGGCTCTGATTGTGACAGTACATGCAGGCTACTTGCGATTCTTTCCTACTGAAGTACTACTTCTATGATAGTAAAACGAGATATTATTGTAAGCGTAAATAACCGATTGATCATATATTTCTTTCTTTTTCATTCTTTCTGTCCTTTGGTCATTAAAAGAGCTTTTTTTCAAGTTTATCGTGGGTTCGGCCAAGCTTACTGTGATGTTGCCTGGTGGTGAGGGACAGAGTTCAAGATATCCAAGACATAACACTCTCGAAAAATCTCTGGGGTATTTTCGACCTGTCCATATTCGATTTTGGGTCTCACAGAATGGCAAGACTGACTGACGTCTTACCTCCTCGGTCATCTGGCCAGTCAATCTCCCTGTAGAAACTTAACAATTTGCACATTGTTAATTGACTGGCCAGGGAGATTGACTGGCCAGATGACCGAGGAGGTAAGACGCAGTGTTGCCGTTCCTAGTACATTTGTACTTTTCTGGTACATTTTGCCCTTTCCAGTAAATTGAAAGTACATTTAGATTTTTAGTACATTTTCAGTACATTATAATATTTCAAGTACCATTTACGGTACAAAATAATATTTCACGCCTTAACGAAAAAATGAGAAAAATTAGTTTAATAAAGTCTCACTAGCGTCACTGCTTGCTAATTTAAATTATCCAATCACAACATACAAATGGTGTGTGTCCGTCGACGTCAGCAACATAGATAGTTGCACGTGTAAACGGTCTTGACTCGGTGGTCTTCTTTCACACGTTCAGTTGTCTGCACATTCTCATCAGGACCTTGACAAAATTTTTCATGCCACGTGGTCCAAACAATTCAACTCCGTCAAACAAAAATAATGGACAGGTAAGGAAATCAATGATTTTAAACTTTTGTCGTCAATAATATCAAAATATCCGTTAAGTCAGAAACAAATTATTACAGAAAATAGTTTTGAAATTGTACGAGTATAAATAATATAAATACTTTTATATTATTTTCTACCACTATAATTTAATTCTTAAATTATGAACTTCAATTTTAGTAATCGTAGTAAAAGAAATAAGGGTTAATGTTACGTATGGTTCCAAAATGGCCGCGCTTCCGACTGTTCCAAGGTCTATATAAGAAGATCAGGACACGCGTGATCTACTTCTTGAGCTGCCATTTTGGGGTTTTTTGAGTTGCATGTTTTAAGCAAACTTGTACGAGCAGTCAGTTTTATATGACATTAATTAAACTAAAATTGCATAAATCCTGTAATTTCCAGTCAAAAATATAATAATAATTTCGGATGATTATGCAACCCCAATTTTATGTAACGTTTTCATCAAATAGTTTAAAAGAAACAAGCATCCTTATCTTTTGCTGTCATGATTGAAATTAATTAAATAGGTACTAAAACTGATGCAATTACGTATATACCACTTCGTAAAGTGATGCAATAACATCAAAAAAATTTAAAGTATAATAAAGAATAAAATAATATAATATAACAAATTTATAATTATTTTTTAAAGCACGATTGATTGTAAAATTAAAATGAAATTCAATAGTATTTTAATTTTAAATAGCTTTCAAAAAATTCCAAAAATAAGATTTAAAATTAAATTACTTGACAATAAACTATATAAATTACGTGCCCATATATATATATATATAGGCACATAAACAAAGTATTCATAGAACTAGTACATTTTGAAGGAAAATAGTACATTTTTTGAAGGCTCTTCAGTACGTTTTGAAATTTCATTGCGGCAACACTGGTAAGACGTCAGTCAGTCTTGCCATTCTGTGAGACCCAAAATCGAATATAGACAGGTCGAAAATACCCCAGAGATTTTTCGTATATCTAACTCAAATGGCCTAACACATTTGAGTTAGATATACATGCCATGGTAAGTTGAATTGCAAAATGATTCCGAATATCTCTCTCTCTCTATTTTGATTCTTTCTGATTTCTGGGCAATAACTTATAAGACGATTTTTTTCCACGCCCATCATAGATTTGGCCAGGCCACAATGATGAGATTGAGTGGTGAGGAATAGAGAAACAAAACCCGACATATCCAGACAGACCACACCCAAAAAATTCGTGGGGTTGCTCTTCCGGATTTAACCCCAGATTTTCCAGAGTGGTAGGGTGGCCCTTCAACCGCCTTGACATTCTGCCCTACATATATTAAATATCATTTAAATTGAGAACTATAAATTGGTCAGCCACAATTTCATATACTTTATTATCTTCAGAATTCGGAGGAAAAAACTAACATTACAAAAAAAAATTAAACAAAATTATACCTAATAGAAAAGTCATATTAATAATTAATAATTTAATTTTAATTTAAAAATTCAAATATTTTAAAATTATATGGAACCAAGTGAATTATTTAAGAACAGAATGTATATTTTTCTTCAAATTAATTTCAGAAATGACGTCTATGGCTCTAAGAGAGACAAGTCCGATAATAGCGCCATCTATGTGTCTAATGCAAAATTACCTTTACTATAAAATTTTTGTAAAAGTTCAAATGTTTACAAAAACCGCAAACAAATAAGCGTTTTCCGAGAAAATTGAATATAAAAACTAAACTATAATTATAATTAAAATATTTGCTTTAAAATTATAAAAAACGTTATAAAATTTTTTTATACAATTATTAATGCTAAAAGCCATATATTATTTCTTAATTACGACATTTTACTACAAAATTTTACCGACGTAAATATAAGTTCCGTTTAACAGAAACTAAATTATAATTATTTAACGTGTATTTTAAAAAAATGAAAATAAAGTACGTACTGATTATTTAATAGGATTTTCTAATATCAATAATATAATTATAAAATTATTTTTAATCGCACGAATCGATTATAGAAAAATCATCACGAAAATCCAACTTTAAAAACAAGTACATTAATCGAAAAAACGGTTAACTCTCAAACCGGAAATAACGTATTTGGGTGACGTTAAATCAACGTCACAATATCAATGGAAAAATCAGAAGAATAGTACTGCAATCTATAATTTTCATTACGTTAAGATCGATAAGTTGAAGAAAATTATAAAATTTCAAATTCAGTAGTTCTGAATGGAAATATATCTTTTAAAATTTATTGGACGAATTTCTGTAATCGTTGATTAGTTAAATTAGTGAAAGTGTAACAGTGGACGAAGTCGATCCAAGTGTCCTGACTGGTTGCTTTCCTGCTCGTCTCTCAATGGCTCCTTGACCGACCAACCAACTGTTCGTCACTCGCTAGGTTTGTCGTTTTTATCAGGATTTGACCAATAGATACATTGGCCATACGTTAGTGCACTTGATTTGAAGAAGTGAATGAGATCGTCTGTTTATTAAATATCTTGCCATGAATCGACTCTTGTTAACATATTTTTCACTAGGCCTAACTACGCCACGTACTAAGCCTAATATTAGGCTTAATGTTAACCATCAACTGTTTTGTTTCTCTTCCTTAACATTATATTTCATACGGACAAATCGTTAAAATATTCAATACGTTCCAACTCCGTAGTCACTTTGTTTATGTTTATTACCCTGTAAATTGTATCACTTGACACACAGGATCATCCATCATAACGTTTGCATTTATATTTCCTCCATTTATATAAACATGTTTTGTCAAAATATTTCGAATTTATTTACAACTCACGTTCAAAATATACTTTAAAAGCTTTCTAAATTGAGAATTCGCAGTTTAACAGTCGTCTTAACATTATGTTGCACTTATGGCCAATGTATATTTTATAAAAAACACTACCTTGTTTACAGGAAATAGCATTTGATTTGATTTATTGATGTTTTCAAATAACTTTAGGTTTTTATTTAATTGTCATTATCATTTTCAATAGTTCATCAAATAAGTTTCACTTTATTTTTTCCCAATTGCAATATATATATATATATATATACTTAGGTATTATAATATTTTCTCTAGATTGAATATTTTTTTATAAGTTTTTATTTTCAAAACATTAAGCTAGTACTAAAATTCATGAATTGTTACAGTTGAGAAATCATTTAGTTATTTCTGTATGTTTAATATAAATCCATTATATTATAATAATTGCAGGACTAAATGTTTTCATATTTTCATTATTTAAAATATATCTAGTAAGTATATCATTATAAATTTTTATGCTTTATTTTTTATTTTTTCAAATATAAAATTAAAATCTAAATAAATATTGAATTAATGACTGGTGAATTTTTGTTAGCTATTTTATATTTTTAATTAATAATAATAATAATTAATATAAGAATTTATATTTATATAACCTAAGTTCATAAAAGAAGTCAACAAAATTCTATAATATAAGACGGTGGTTCCCAGATTTCTTTTACGTGATCCATTCGAGTATTAACAAATTTTTGCTACCGTAATGTTAAATCTATAAGCCTGTATACAGTAATTTATTTGATTTAAAAATTTCAACAAAAAACAAATTGAATTAAACAATTTTTTTTTTAATTTAGTCTTTTTTTTTTGAGATCTTGCATTATTTTAATAAAGCTTGCTAAACTGAGGTTCAAGTTTGGAGAGAGTTTGTCATATTTTTATTTTTATAAAGATTTTTTTGAGACAACTTACCAGTTTTCTTCTGAAAAATATAATAGACTTTTTTGACCTACATTTGGATTATGTTTCCAAGATCTTTGAGAGTTTGTAATCTGCAAAATTTTTTAACTTTTCACAAACCTTATACAGTACTAAATGTTTGCTATAAATTATACAAAAGTTAATGCTCATCATTAATCTCCTTATATTAAAGTCTATATTTTTAAAATTCTTCAAGAATTTTTTTAATAATTAAATTAATATTTAATAAATGATTTAGAAATTCTGGAAGAAAAGAGTTGTCCTGGAACAGGACTCAAACCCATTTTAATAAGAGATGACACCTAACGCCTACCTCTAGCAGCAAATAAATTTTTTTACATTTTGTTTTGAATAATTTAGTTGATCCCCAATATATTTCTAATACATACATACTATTTTTTTCCATGTCTGTAGTTAGCACAAACTTCTAATTCTTAGTTTTTCTTAATACATTATTTCATATTTCTAGATAAAATAATTATGATACTAAAAATAAAAAATATATATATAAAAGTAATGTTTTATATGAATCCATTAAGATTTAATACATTTAAAAGTTGTCATTATTTGCATATAGAGCAGCAGTACGAGAAATGCGAGATTTATACCAATTGAATTTAATTATTTTAATATTCTGCCATTTCAAAAGTCAAATAATTTGAAAAATGTTTTTGAAAAATTAAACACTACAAGAATTTGATATAGAAAATATTTTGTAAATGACAGAATTAAAATAGGATATAAGTGAAAATATAGATAAAAGTTAAACAAACTGAAAGAATTTCATGTCATGATATATAATTGTTATGATCCTGACTTGTGTCATGTAACTCATAATCATGTTACAATTGTTTAAAATATTTGTCTTGTTAATGAATAAATACTTGTGATTTTATCACTTTTTAAAGATCAGCACTCATTGATGATGATGATAAATACAAACAAAAACATGCATAAATCTTTGGTTTGATAAAACAAAAAGAATTGAGTGTTATATGTATTTATAAATTATATATTTATTTATTTTTAATGTTAAAAGTAACAATTGCTTTAGTTTAACTGCAATTGCAGTAAACTAAAATCTTTCCTAGGTACTTTCTAAATCTTTCCTAAGTTGTACTTGTTATCTGAACTAGTTTTCTAATATTATATGATAATTCAGTTCTGTTTTTAGCGTTTAATATACAAAATTTAGTATGTAAGAATTGAATTTTTCATTCAGATCCTTTTTTAAACAGAGGAATAACATTTATTAAAAAAATCTACTGTGCCACATAAAATAATTAGCAAATTCACTTTGTATTGCACTCCATATTTGGGAACCACTGATTTAGGAAATTTTTGCTAAATATAAAAAAAATAATTTTATATTTCAGGTTTTTATCTTTAGACAATTAACTTATTTTTATAAATTTATTTATTATACATTATCATTGGTCTAAAATATTTTTAATAGAAATTTTAAAATTTGAATTTTGGTATTCTATTCGAATTTATTAATAATTAGATACAGTAAAACCTCAATTTAACATACTAATTTAGGCAAGAGAGCCAAAAGTCTATTATATTAATAAAGTAGGTTTTTCTGAATGCATATGTTAAAAAAATTAACAAATTAGTTAGTTTATGTATCAACTTAAATAAAAATAGATAAGTGTAATTAAAATTATGATTGTATGATAAGTTTACAAAAAAGCTTTTTATATGTATTATTGCTTATATTTGTAGTTATAATCATAGTTCTTTGACTGTAGCCTATGATCTAAATCAAAGTGAATGAACAAACATTTTTTGGAAAATACACTTTATTTATTTGTTTAGTTAAATACAATTAATGTTCTTAAAAAGAAAAAATTTAAATTTGACAAAAACACAGAAAAAAAAATTCATATTTATTCATCTTTGAATGATGATTATTGAGACACTCTTGTGACATGAAGTTAAGAACAGCAAATAAGATTTACTGCTAATGAGAATTACTGAAACAAGTTTTATTATTTCAAGTGCATCATGTTCATAAATGTATTTTTTTAGGATGATGATGATAAATCATAAATACATTTATCAAAGAACTAGAGATTTATTAGTATAAATAGTGTCTTATATCTTCTGGGAAAATCAAAAAATTGGAAAAATTTATTATTATAATTAAAAATATTTATTTTTATTTTTCTAACAAAAATAAATATAATCATTAATATTTAGATTTTAGATCTATAAATGTAAATATTTAAATATTTGATTTTTAATACTTGCAGACATTAAGCAATGTGTTGTTCAAAGATTGAACTTAACATAATTAATTTCATGCCTTTCTTATGTCTTCCAGCAATACTTTATTAAAAACAAATGTTTTTGAACTGCTTCAAATTCTAAACATTTGAATCAAACAATATACTGTGTTCCAAAATTGAAATGTTCTGACCTTTAAGCTGACTTTTTTTAAGAAAGGCATTTTTTAAAAATTGAATAATTGAATGCATTAAATTAAAAATAATATAAACAAATAAATTAAATACAAATAAACAGTGGTGCACTCAGGATTTAATCTTGGGAAGCAGAGTTAAACAGATAAAAAAAAACTTTTTAATGAAAATTCAGCAAAATTTCCATCTTATGTGACCACTAATTCATAAGTAGTATAGAAATATAAGACACAATATAAATAAATAAATAAAATATATTAATTAGGAAAACATTTCTTGAAAACTTTTTAGTGTTTCTTTCCTTTTTCTTCAGAGGGGTGTGCCACTGCAAATAAGAATGAATGCTGGAAATTATAAGGAAGGTGTGAAATTAATTAATTATAGACATTAATAAAAAATTTTAATGTTTTAGTTTAGTCTGCCTAATCTATCTACATTTTTTGACTTGTTATAAAAACTTTTTCATATATTTGTAATTTTTCTATTGTAATCAATTTTATTAGAAATATTTTAAAAAGTTACTATATTACATTTAATTTAATTTAAATTAAATCAAGTGTTGTGTGCTTCCTGTAGGGAAATAAAACTATTCGTGTTGCTCTTCTCATTAACTGAATTTAATAACAAACAATAAGATAAATTGTACATTATTGTTGCATATAACATTTGTGATTGTCCAAATTTGAGACAGTTCTAGATCAGAAAGACTTAAAGATTGTTCTTAGAACTAATGTAATTGTTTTAAAATTAAACATATAATTATAAAAAATTATATTATATGCATATATATGTTCAGAATAAATATTTCCAGTTTAAGCAGTAAAAGAAAAATCTAATAAGAGTAACAAAATATTGTTTGTTGAAAACAAAATAACAATGAAAAATAATTTCAATAAAAAGCAATATATAAAAATAATAAATGAGAGTTACAAAAATTGCAAAGAAATTAAGAGGTAGGAAAAAACTTTGAATATTAATCATGTAATAAGGGTTCTCAACCTTTTTGTGGCACGGGCACATTCAAGATTGCAAAAACTAGTGGCGGGCAGAAATTGGATTTTTAAAAAAAAATATATATATTATGTCCTTTATTATAACATGCATTTTATAACATATAGTTACTATAACATATTATATATTTGTTATAAAAGCCAAATTAGTGCGATGTTTGACACTGCATTTCATTTGCTAATTTGTCACAGTTGGGAGTGTAAGATCATGATCACAGTCGTAAACAATCTTTAATGTTAGCATTAGTAAGTTGAGGTCTGAATTTTGATTTTATAAAATTTATGGTGGAAAATAAAGATTTGCATAAATATGTGGAACCAAAACAGGATTTGATTTTGAAGGCTTCTTTTTTTCAAAAGATTGTACTTTTTTATGATCAACTAAATTCCAAACATTTTCATATGTATCATGAGATTTTAATATGATGTCATTTTGAAAATCTAAAATCTCCTTTTCAATTATTGATGCTTCTTAAAGAAGTTGTGCTATAGATTTAGCAGTTTCAGTAATGTCTACTTGTGTAGTAAAAGGATTTACAAAAATTGTAGCCACGAGTTCGATAATAGTAAATTTCTGGAATTTACTTTCAAACTGTTCCAAAAGGTTTTTTTTTTAGGATGAGTAATAAATAATGTTAGATCA
The DNA here is from genome assembly GCF_000671375.1 of Centruroides sculpturatus. Taxonomy (NCBI): domain Eukaryota; kingdom Metazoa; phylum Arthropoda; class Arachnida; order Scorpiones; family Buthidae; genus Centruroides; species Centruroides sculpturatus. Next base: position 257,111 of record NW_019385018.1, on the reverse strand, counting down.
AAATTATTTTCATCAGTCAATTTTTCATCCTTGGAAAGTGTACAAGAGAATTTTTCGACAAATTATTTATCCAAAACTGTATTTTGGCTTTGAATGCTTTTATAGAGCTAATCATTTCAGCTAAATGTTTATTTTTTTCCTGGAGATCCAGGTTTAATTTTTCACATACGTCAGTTAAAAAGGCCAAGCCCATCAACCATTGTAGGATATCTAATTGTTCAAATGTTTAACCTTTTGAAATAAGAAATTTTGGAAAAGATAAAAAACTCAGCCAATTGCCTTGCCTTTACTTAACTATCTCATATCTGTATGTAAGATAAGGTCAGTTTGGAAAAATTTGTCCTTTTCTATAAGGGCTTTAAACAATCTGTGTGATAAAGGATTTGCTCGAATTTTGTTAATTATTTTAACAACAGCATTCATAACGTGTTCAAAGGATATTTTGGCACATAATGATTCTTGACATATGATGCAGTGATAATACATAAAGTTCGGAAAGGATTCATCTTTCTTGCAATGGGAAATGAATCCATTATTTCAACCCATCATTGCTGGTGCACCATCAATAATTATTGCTGATAACTTGTGTAAAAGCATATTAATTTCTGTTGAGTAATTTTTAAAGATGATATATCTTCACCCCTTGTTTGCTCTTGCATTGATAGTAACTTTAATTAATAGTTCTTTCATACTAAAATCACTGAAAACCATTCTTATCATTACTGCCAATTGCACTGTAACTGATATATCTGTTGACTTGTCTAATTGTAGGCCTAATGAGAAATACATTTTTTCCAAATCATTTTTCAACTGACTTTGTAAATCTGTTGAAATCACCTGGATTCTTTTTGTACAGTACTTGTATTGTTTGATAATGGCAAATCTTGTATTGCTGAAATAATTTCTCACTTATTAGAAAATCCTTCAAATAACAAATTGGCTCCAATGAAAATTGCTTCCTTAAATATTACAGTAATAGTTCACTTTCTAAAATTGGTTTTTTTGTTGTGAAACAAATGAGAAATTTTAAAGGAAGCAATACTGGCATTTTTATTTTTATTTACATGGCTGGTAAAAAATGCTTGCTGGGTAGATAATCCTGATTTTATTTGATTAAATTTTTTCTTAACTCGGATTTAGGTGGATAACTAACCTCATAAGAACTGTGATTGGTTTTATAATGACATTCAATGCTGTGTTTTTTTGCCACTGAAACAGAACTGTTGCATATTAAACAAATACATTTCTCCTTACTTTTGATAACAAAGTAGTCATCTTTCCAATCTTTGTTAAAATGATAGGTTCATTGTCTTTTACTTGGATTACTGATTTTGAGGTAAAATATTTATATACAAAAAAACACAACACAATGATAGCATGTGATGACAACAGTACGTACTCATACTATTGACAACTAATACCATACTACTAATACATTAAAGATTCCGTGGAGACATGATTACACTTGGACTACACTGACTACTGTCTAATAAATTAGACAGTAGTCAGTGTAGTCCAAGTGTAGCCAATTTAGCAAATTTCTCACTATATCTAGCAAGATTTTAAAACTAGGTAACTTTTTATTTTCTTTATTTTTTTCATTATTTCAAAATTTTGCCGTGGGTGTACGTGCATCCGTGGGCACAAGGTTGGGAACCCCTGGTGTAATATATTATGTGAAAATAACTTTTTTGCATAATGATTACATCAATTCAGTTCAAATGACCTTTTCTGTTAATGAGCATTTAATTTAAACACCTTAACATTTTAAGATGCTCATTTCAAGATGAAATTGTGATACAGTATTTTAAAAGAAAAGTTATGATAACATAAAATATGAATTTGTTTGAAATTGCTCAATTGGAATCATTTAAATTTGAAATGATATCATTTCACTTACCTCAATTTATGTAAAAAGAATTGATTAATATCATTTGAAACACTTTTAATTGATATTATTTGATATGAGTTTTTTTTTATGAATATTTTAGTGTATGAAATAAAAATGAAATTTGTAAAAAGTCTAGTTATTTTTCTTCTGAAGATAAAAATGATATCTGAAAGCAGTTGTTTTGAATTACTATATATGATATCCACTCAGCAGTGAGGGACGAATATATATGTCAAATTCTTTTAAGGGGTGTTGCCAAAAACTAACGTAAAACTACCATGAAAAAAAATTCACGTAAAAAACGAATTATGTAACAATAAAAAGACTTTCCTTTATTAGACATAATTTTTTTCTGAAACAGTAATGAGAAAAAACATGCAAAAAAATACTTTAAAAATTTTCCACATTTATTCTCCACTACTGGGGGTAGAACCATACCTGACTAGTCCACTGTTGAAAGGATATTAAATACTTTTAATTGATCCAGAACAAACTGAAATAATTTAAGATCAATATATAATAAATATTAAGCTAAACCAAATCATTTAAAATTAAATGGTATTCAATTGATTTGAGTTTAATTGCTTTCAAATACACTATTCAAAGTTTTTGATATCATCAGAGGGCAACAAGCATACTCTCAAAGAGTATGACAAAATGTGATATGTCATCATATTCTGCAGTGAAGTTTGAAGTTGCCACTCCAAGCATTTATTATAAATATGCAGAAAGATATCAATGAAGTTTTATTTACTATACTGTATGTACTGTACTTAGTACTCATTATGCACAATAAAATGTAGATACATGATGACTGTCTACCATATACAGTAAGTGCATTCAAGTTTTATGCAGGCTTAAGCTTTCCAATTGTATGTTGCTTCTTAAAAAAAAAAAACATTCTCATTTCATAATTTCTACCATACTTAAATTTATGACATGATCATTAATACCATGTAGATTAAATTAAACAATTATGCTGATTTTAATTTCTTCTAATTTTAAATTGAATTTATTAAAATTTTTAATACAACTTTTATTTAATTTTACATTAAATTCAAATCTAATATCAAGTGAATATACATTTAATATTAAATTAACGAGTGTTTTTGATATCTGGAAGTTTTTGCAATACCACACATTGTTACTGTAGTCAGTAAGTTACCAAAAATTATGCATTGTTGTATACTATACTGTCATGAAATTTTTTGAGTTCATTTCTTAAAATAATAAATTTAGCGGTATAAGCTACTAAAGCTCAGTAGAACTTTGAATACAGCTGATTATAATAAATTATTGTACTGTATAGCCACCTTCTTGCTTTCCACATCAGAGAAAAACACACTCTAATTCAGACATTCTTTGTCCCCTATGAGTTAGTTGAGGTTTTCTGTACTTGGAACTTTTGGTTATTAAATTAATAATGGGAACAAATAACCTTCTTTAGATAATGCAAACATCAAATGAATTACATAATGCAATAATCCAAATAACTAATATAATTTTTTTTTAAATATTGAGAATTTTATAATAATGGATTGCATTACTTTCAAAATCTATATTGTAATTATACAAAAAATAATATAGGAGGATCTCGCATCCAAAGTTAACCAGCCACATATCAACTATTTTTTTAAAATTCCAAAAAGCAAAGCTTTGTTTTGCTTGTATTTTAAATGTTTTATTTTATGGCATGTGTTTGCTTTTGTTTAATGACCTGAAAGAGAATCTGTAAGTATTGAAAGAAAATATTACATCTACTGAGAAATGCAATGCTTAATAGTAAAACACTCCACAAATATCTTAAAAATTGCATTTAACACTTTAATTTCCAACATTTTCAGCTGTATTTAATTGGCCTTCAGGATATAATAAATGAATGACTGTTGCATTGTTCATTTATAAATGTTACATTATCGCTGATGGGTACTATTTATTATACATGGGCCTATGATGATTGCATCTGTACTGAAATTGTGTCAAGAAAACAGGGATAAGACAACTTTTTCTGTGACAAGGAAAAGATGACTTTTCTTTTTCTTGTCATTATTCTCTAAACAATGCAGATTAGGAATTAAGTCTGGATGATCAATTTCCTCTCTCTTCTTTTAAAGTTTGGATTGGTACATATTTACAGTTTTCAACTCAAAGAAATAATAGAAAATTGAGATATATTACAGTAACTGTCATTATTAAAAGTAATTGGGATTAGAGATGGTTATCAGAAATTTTTTATCCAAACTAACACTGAATCATATATGATAGAAAAAATTCATATGATTGCATTGCATTAAGATAATAAAATGAAGATTGCAAATGATTGTTATAGGGTAATATTTTACGTTTTAATTTGGAAAAAATAATCACTTAAAGTTTTACCTTTGTGCAAAGGAAAATAGTTTCTTTACTGCTGGATTTGTTTGAGGAGAAGCAGTTGAGTAGAAGACACTACTGTTCATACCATATCATTGCTTAATTAATTAATCATTATCCAGTGGTAATACTTGAGTATCACTGCAATTGTGCAAACCAATTTGTTGTTTGCTAACTTTAAAGCTAAGAACTGCAGATTCCTGTCATGAAGTCAGTGATATTCGGGGCAGTGCCTTCTAGTTTTTCCTTGCTTTATTTGCACTGTAGATATATAAATAATTGGAATATTCTGTGCTTTCTGTGAATTTGATGACCCTTTTTTGCATTTGTTGGAACTCTCCAATTTGAAGTTCTCTCATGTTGTGGCTTAAAGTTTCTGCAGTGGCATAGGATGGGGGTGCAAGTGGGTGTATCATGCACTGGGCACCACTTGCAGAGGGGTGCCCAAATGGTCCCCAAGACAAACTATATGTGTTTTTGGAGGGGGAGGGGCGCCAAAGTGTCATGCCCTGGGTGCCAGTTATATTCACTACACTACTGAGTTTCTGGACCAACCATTGTTGGCTTTGAAATTGAATCTAAGTTCTTTTCTTAGATCCATCAGAGCCAAGCCTGGCAGCAAATTCTAAGGTTTGTTAGTTGGCTTTTGTCTGAAGTTGTCTTTTCTATGTTATAGCTTCTGGCTAAAGAAACTCCATGTTTTCTTCTTTGACTAAATAGTTGATCTCTAGTTTTGTTTTTATTGTCATCACATTATCAGGGGCTGCTCTGAAAAATTTTTAAAAATTGCCAACTATTTTTCCAGTTTTAAATTTTTTTTACCACTTCAAATTATTTATTGCCACCAGTTTTACTTAGTAATTAATGTAGGGGATGGTAGCCTTATCAGTTTAAACTCTGAAAAGCCTCCAAACTGAAACTTTTTTGTTTACAGGTGTGGTGACATAGGTATATCCATGTACCATTCCAATTATCTGAAGAACTACTCTTGAATTTTGTATGGGTTCAGATGGTTGGAGTTCTACTGTTTAAGAAAACAGAATACTAATTATGATACTTCAGATTTTGTATCTGCAAAAACATTGAATATGGGGTACACATATGATGATTGAATAGTCGTATGCATGCACAATAATTCATTCATAAATGCAAGCAAATGTTTTAATTTAATGTCTATTTTTATTTTTTTTAATTATATTGTAGCATAAAGCAAGATCACATATAAGGGATAGCCATTTATTTATCATCTTTGATTTAGCCTATTAGATATATATATATGAATTTGTAAAATACTGTCGAAATTTTTAATTATTTTATAAATAGATTAAATTTAAGTAGAACTTATTTATTTTTTGTTTTGTTTAGATTTATTCAGAATGGATAATGGTGATACTTGTAGTGAAAATGCAACACTCAGTGAAACATTTTTAGCTGGAAGTGGACAATATTTAGTTCATGCTGAAGGTATGCAATTTAATAAAATTTTTAACAAAATACTACTTTAATAATATTGTATTATATGTAAATTACCAAATTTTAAATAAATTATTTCTTTTAAAATAAAGAAATTATTTGTTTATTTTATCTGAATAATTTACAGAAAAATGATAAGTTATTTAAATGTAATATACATAATTTCTTACCTATAATTCCATGGGTACAATTGTTTTTCATATAATTTGCTTCCTTGATGCATCAGCAGTGAAATGATACAATTTATGTGGACATTTAATACTAAAAAGTATTCTCTAATTTAGAAAATTAATTAATTTTAAAGCAGTACAATGAAAGTTTAAATTCCAGAATTATAAAATATGGTTTGTCTTCAAATTACTAAAACTGTTATTTAAAAAACCAGAAAGCACTTGATACAATTATGCTTATATATATATATATATATGATTTTTGCCTGTATTAAATTCCTTTTTTATGTTTTTAATGTGGTTGTATGATGTTTTTTCATAAGAGCATGAAACAGCTCACTATGTCTAAATCTCTAGCAAAAGCTTTGTCTCCTTCAGACAGAATGCACAAAAGGGAACTTTGTTGACTGGGAAATTGGTTGTCAACAGAGGGAATCTTTGACTAAATTTGAGGATGGAAATTTTCCTGTAGCCAAAGACCAAGGGTATGAGTTAAGTGTACAGGGAAGAACAATGACAATTAGAGATCTAACACTTGACCTGATGAGTTTCCTACAAATCCAAGTCAGTTTGCATTTGCTTTTAACAGTCAGTTGTTCAAGTGTTGATGGGAAAGAAGGCACTGTTTTACATATAAAAAAAAAGAAAAAGAAGGAAATTTGCAAGAAACATAGTTTGAAATTTATTCAGCAGTTTATTGCTATCCACTTTCACTGTTGTGGAACAAGTCATAGGGCTATTGATGATATTCTCAGTGACAAAGAAAAGTGGACCAAAAATGAAAAAGAAAATGGAACACATCTTAGAGCACCAAAACATTAAGAACTAAAAGCTGCAATTGTAATATAGATTGGTGAAGTGATTGGTAAGCATGGATAAATAACAGGATATTATTAAACAACAAGCTGCCATATTCAGAAGTCAGAAGGAATGACTGGATTTAATTTTAGTAATAGATGGCTGGTATATATTAAATAATGCAGGGCCTTTTATCTCCAAGCATGGTAAAATTGCAGAAGTTGATTGAATATTGTCACTGTGGCCATCCAAAGACTGTCTGCCATCATTGAAGAATACAACCCAAAGGGATCATTCAACTATAATATCTGCACAAAATCTGGTATAATAGCTGATAAATACTTAGATTTAGTATATGTCTCTTCAATCCGAATGGTTAACAAACGGTAGACTCTCTTTCAGCTCTGAGGTTAAGTATTCCTTTATTGTAAATTACATATGCATTTCAGGCTTGTATGAGCCCCTCTTCAGTGTAAATTCTCAGATGGTTGAGTAACACTTTTTAAAAATTGTATGACATCAACAATGACATTATTACCAACGAAACACATGAATAACAATCGTATATGAGTATAATTCCCAAACCTGTTCTTTTCTAAGTATTTATCAGCTATTATACCAGATTTTGTGAAGAAAATTTAATGACAAAATGGATAAAAAGAACAGGTTTGGGAATTATACTCATATACGATTGTTATTCATGTGTTTCGTTGGTAATAATGTCATTGTTGATGTCATACAATTTTTAAAAAGTGTTACTCAACCATCTGAGAATTTACACTGAAGAGGGGCTCATACAAGCCTGAAATGCATATGTAATTTACAATAAAGGAATACTTAACCTCAGAGCTGAAAGAAAGTCTACCGTTTGTTAACCATTCGGATTGAAGAGACATATACTAAATCTATAATATCTGCACTGGGGAAGGAAATATATACAGACTTTATGACAGATTACTAACTTCTCCTCAATACAAAACAGCTCAAGAAGACACTCTGACAACAATCATTCTCAGACTACACTCATATGAACTATACTAGACAACAATAAACAAATCCAACTTATTATGGCATATCTTCAAACAATAAATTTATATGCAGAACTCTAAGATGACATACAACAAAGATTTATGGTTTATTAAAAGAACCAAAATGCCATACAGATATATAACTGGCTAGACTTGGTACTCTTTGTCCTACCTAGGCCCTTGTACTGTACCAGTAACTCTCAAAACCATCCAACCAATCATCAGATTGTGACAGGGGATGGGGAAGTGTTAGTAGAATGATGATGATAAAGATTCTCAAAAATTTTCTAATTTAAAATAATTTTTTACCAAAATCATTATGCAGAAATATTTTAATCACAAAGCAATTGTAGATATAGAGCACTGTTTGTAGATATATCTGTAATCATTTCATACAAAGGTGAGTAGAGTATTTTGTAAGAGGAAAAAATTTTTTTTTATATATTTCTTTGAATGAACAAGTCACTTTTCTAAATTGCAATATTCAATTTGTTCAGTTTCAATATTAAATTTCATTCCCTATTAGGATAACTTTTATTTCAAAATTAATTATTTTCAGTTAATTTCTTGCAGTTTCTGATGATCATCATAAATTATACAGAATATCAATGTAAAATGTGAAAAATGCTTACATTTATACAGTAGTATAACTTTGTCATAAAAAAATTTTCAAAGATTTAAAATTATAATTTTTCTTGCTGCATAAACCAATATTGAATGCAAACTGATGAATTTTCTCTAAGAATTTTAGTGTGTTCTGTGTGTGTATTTTCAGTTGTTTGAAAAGTTTAGTTAAATTAGTTTAATTATTATTAAATAAATTATAATAAATTAGTTTGATCATTTACAATATATTTATTCAAATTAATGAAAATAACTTAACTGAACTACCTCTCTACATTTTCAGCAGAAATCTATTCATCATTATAAATCTTCTTTCTCTTGATTATTGTTACTTACTTTCAAATCTTTACTAATTTAATGCTATGAGAAATATTTCAATTTTTAATAAGTAGTATCATTCTATTTTCCATTAAGTGTTATGATCCAAAAAGTAAACACCCAATTTATATTTGGAAAATATCAAAAATTAGATTTTGTTAAGATAATTTAAAACAGGAAAAATAAATCACAAAAAACTTGATTTTAATAATAATGTTCCAGTAATCATTTTACAATATTCACATCAAATTTGTTTTTTTCTTAAAGGGTATGAGTTAAGTGTACAGGGAAGAACAATGACAATTAGAGATCTAACACTTGACCTGATGAGTTTCCTACAAATCCAAGTCAGTTTGCATTTGCTTTTAACAGTCAGTTGTTCAAGTGTTGATGGGAAAGAAGGCACTGTTTTACATATAAAAAAAAAGAAAAAGAAGGAAATTTGCAAGAAACATAGTTTGAAATTTATTCAGCAGTTTATTGCTATCCACTTTCACTGTTGTGGAACAAGTCATAGGGCTATTGATGATATTCTCAGTGACAAAGAAAAGTGGACCAAAAATGAAAAAGAAAATGGAACACATCTTAGAGCACCAAAACATTAAGAACTAAAAGCTGCAATTGTAATATAGATTGGTGAAGTGATTGGTAAGCATGGATAAATAACAGGATATTATTAAACAACAAGCTGCCATATTCAGAAGTCAGAAGGAATGACTGGATTTAATTTTAGTAATAGATGGCTGGTATATATTAAATAATGCAGGGCCTTTTATCTCCAAGCATGGTAAAATTGCAGAAGTTGATTGAATATTGTCACTGTGGCCATCCNAATGTAAGACTATATATGATTAAGTCAAGGTTAACAAAAGCAATATTAATCTTTGGGGGGAAGGCTTATTCACAAGGAATTTGTCCCACAAGGGCAGATGGTGAATGGGCTTGTTCTATTACAATGTTCTGAGATGCCTGAGATTTTTATTGAACCTGTTTTCTAACAGGTTCAATAAAAATGTTCCAAGAATGCCAAACATCAAATCATAGATGTTGCATCATGAGAATGCACCAGCCCATTCCTCACTTGTTGTACATCAGTTTTTGACTTCCACACAGCTACCATTTCCCACTGCCTTACCAAGTAAGTATAATTTTATAAAATTTTAATATTTATTCATTTATCCTATACTCAAAACAAATTTTTTTGGCTGATAGTGTTAAGTTTTTTTAAAACATGACTGATGACTGACTGATAAAGTAGTGCTTTATGAATTGTAATGTTGAAAATGGAAATGGGTTCTGATGATAAAATTAAAGGAAATTTGAAAGTAGAAACTTTAAGAAAAAATCCAGCAATGAGTTTTGTAACTTTTCCAGCTATTATGAGATTTTATTTTAAAAAACTTTTTATATTATAAATTATTATAAAATGGCAAAAAGCATAATTTTGAGAATAGAGATGAGTTTTATAAAAAATCACAAATGATAATAACAAATAAAATCATCATTACATCCAACACCACTTGAGATATGATACACGACCTCTTTCTATCTCTCCACCTCCTTGACCTTTAAACAACAAAAACAACAGTATCAGTGTCCATTATATACAAGTTATCATGCCAAATTTTGTTTCTTAATTATTATTCCATCCTGAGATATTAAACAAAATAGATGCCCCCACACATATATGTGGATTATTATTATTTATTTATTGTTTTGTTTGAGAGAGTGAAAATGCAGAGATTTGCAAAAAAATCCAGAGTCCAATTTAACATGATTCCAATACTTTCCTGTGTTACATAATAAGCTAAGAAAGTACTTTGAAAAAAATTACATATCTATTGAATATAGATTTTATTATGTTATCTGTATGTAGGAAATAAAATGTGGTCCTGGCATAGTAGTAGAATTACTGATGTATTTTTGTCTTATCTTCAAAAAATACTTCATTTAATCAACAAACTAAAATTTCTTGCTCTTCCTATTCTCTAAAATTTTTGTTAAAGAAACAGTACACTGAATTATATATTTCCCATTAATGTCATTTTAAAAAAGCATGCTTACTTTTATTGCCATAGTTTTATAGAATTTATTTTTCCTTAAACTTATTAAATGAAATTTTTACAGATTCATTTACAATTTTTTTAGCTAGTACTTTGATATACTTCACATTAAATGTTGATAAATTTAAACCAGCATTTCCAACATTACGTAATGGAAGAAAGACATGAAGAAAATCAGAGAATTTTGAAGAAAGAAAAAATAAATAATGAATTAGTTTGAATTGTGTTAGAAATACAGTAGAACCTCGATTATCCGCCCTAATTGGGGACTGGGGTTGGTCGGATAATTGAAAAGTCAGATAACCGAAAAGTATGAAAAAATCCATTATTAGTGTAGTATATTATTATATCCCATGTAATTAGTATATTAGTATATCGCTATTAACCTATTTTGCGTTGAATTTTCATCGATGTTAAGCCTAACAAAAATTTTTTAAAATAATAATCGTCGCTATTGTATCGTTAAAAATTAGAAAATTAAGCTTCGTTTAAATACTGGCTCCCTTTCATGGTCGAATGAGTGTTGCCAGCTAAAACACGTAAAAATAATATTAAAGTAGCCAAGACATAGCCAAATATTGTAGCGCCACATCACTAGTGGACATTTGAAATTTGCCGACTAGGACGATCGGTTAACCAAGGGGTCGGTTGATCGGGGGGCGGGTAATCGAGGTTCTACTGTATTGGCAAACATCCTACTTGAAAAGTCTAGATAATGTAACAGATAATCTTGCTGCTTATATTGAAATAATTACAATTTTAATTCCACTCTAGGCTAGATCTTTTCTTCAAATAATTTTCTAATAATTAGAAACTAATTTAAATTTATTAAAAATGATGTTTAATATTTCTAGTGCTAGTGCAAATTAGTTAGCTAATTTAGTATATAAAAATAGTCAATAATTTTTGGCAATTCTTTGGCTATTTTTGAATACTGTTCTTAATACATATTGTTTTACAAAATAAAACTATATTGATAACTTAAAAATCACAAAGTATTGCAAAATATATAGTAGTAGCTTTTTCTTCTTTAATAAATACTTGTCTTAATCTCTGCATGTCAGCTAAATCTGTGTTCTACTTTGAAAAAATTTTTCCAAACTCAACTATATAGATAACATTGTAAATGTCACTCACTACACTTTTTTGATTTATTGACTTCATTGTGTTTATTATTAATTATTATTGTGTTGATGGTGTCTATCCTACACTGTGCTTTTACTAGTGCCCAGTGCTATGCCAGACCAAGTCAAGGCATAACTACAGAAGTTAAATGTTTTGTTTGTATGCTGCTTGTGTATATATCTATGTTTAAAAATTTCCTGACTATGTAATGTCAGGAATTTATATACTGGTACCTGCTATAGTGTGATGTAAAGATATGTGCTGTTATGAAGTCCTAAAGCTTCAATTTTTGTGTTGTGTATGTGATATGATGCCTCTGTAAGAAAGGACTATTGGCATAACAAATACCTTATCTGTTTTCCACAGACACTTAATTTCATGAAGTAGTTCTGAATAACTTATTTACTAAATTTTTCTTATGTATGTATTTTGTATGTTGTGGGTGCTTAGAACATCTATGTCTATAATGCATGCAATTTTGTTTTTTCTGTGGTTATGGTTTGATCATAGTATATTTTGTGCATGCTGTTTTCTTGATTGTATGCAGTAGATCTATGTATTTATAGCATAGTTCTTGGGTATATAGTAGTTTGTATTTGTGTACAAGCTTTTGATGTATTATATCTGCTATTTAGTTATGCCCTTATATGTTCAGTATATATTAAAAGCTTGAAACTAGACATAATATGTTGTAGAAAATGCCACTGTGCACAAGTGTTGTGCAAATGAATAGTTACTGGTGTTACTTGCAAGAGTTAGTTTTATGTAATTGTAAAGTTTCATTATTATTATTATCATTATCATGTATGAGTATACAGGGTGTTGTTTTAAGTTTTATTTATATAATAATAACTTTATTATTAATTTTAATGTATTTCACAGTCAAATGAAATTGCATAATTTGCAGTTGTAGTATATACTTGTATGCTTTTGTAATATTTAATTTAGTTCTATTCAATGTGATACAAATGTAAGAATGCAGAATTATTCTTATGAATACATCCTAGAGTTAAAAATATCATTTCTTAAATTTTCCTTTTAATCTAAAATTTTCAAAATGTAAGCTTATATATGATTAAGTCAAGGTTAACAAAAGCAATATTAATCTTTGGGGGGAAGGCTTATTCACAAGGAATTTGTCCCACAAGGGCAGATGGTGAATGGGCTTGTTCTATTACAATGTTCTGAGATGCCTGAGATTTTTATTGAACCTGTTTTCTAACAGGTTCAATAAAAATGTTCCAAGAATGCCAAACATCAAATCATAGATGTTGCATCATGAGAATGCACCAGCCCATTCCTCACTTGTTGTACATCAGTTTTTGACTTCCACACAGCTACCATTTCCCACTCCCTTACTCACCCAACTTAGCCCCATGCAATTACTTTTTGTTCACAAAAATAAAGCTGAAGGAAAAAAGATTTGAAACAGTAGATGACATTAAGAGGATAATGGCAGGATACACTGAAGGAAATAACAAAAATTATTTTCTTGGGTGCTTCCAACCATAAAAATTGCACTGGGACCACTGCATTAATACAGAGGAAACTACTACAAAAAAGATGAAGTCAGATAATTTACCATGTAAGTGTACAATTTTTAATAAATTTAAGTTTGGAAACTTTTGGCTTGCACCACCTATATGATCACAATAATTATTTTATTAAATTATTGAAACTATAAAATATACATATATAAATACCTAAAGATATTTTACATTTGCATATTAATTCCATGCTAATAAAACACTTGAGATTGTAGCACAAAGATATTAATATTAGCCAACATACTGTGATTTACTGATTTTCATTATTTTGTGAACAATCTCTCTGAGCAAGTTTGTAGAGAAATAGAGCAAATATTTATTAGTTTATTGATTCTGTAGAAATACATCAAGAGTGATATCAAAAGCCATGACATTGTGAGATTGTCCAAGTTAAAAATAGTCATATGACTACAGAAATCTCATTTGATGTCATGTCCAAAAGCAATGGCATTGACTAGTTTATACTTAGCCTATGATAACTGAATTATATATTTTATAATTATCAGTAATTTCAAAATTTTTATAATGCATTATTTTTATCATCTGTAGATATTTTTAGGCATGAAATTGTATGCAATTATATGTTCTTAAATATGAGATAATATGCATACATTACTATATTTTATATATAATATAATGTCAAATATAGTAGATGGTAATAGTTTAATTTTTGAAATAGAATTTTATGCTTACAGTGATAGGTTTTATTTCTGATGCATTTCATGAATGATATCAAAAAATTTAATGTATGTAAATATTATTGATGATAATTATGTTTATAAAATATTTCCTTCTACATTGATTCATCATTTTCATCTTTTTGTTGATTTATTGAAGCAATTTTAAACACTTTCTAGAATGTTTCATGGCTTTCTGAAAAGTTGAACATTATTGTGATGATGATGATCAATGCTAATTTAATTTGTAAGATAAGACAAGCAATTATTTATTGACTCCATCACAATGATAGGCTGCAATTTTTCATTACAAATGCAATTAAGTTTAGAGTGTCTTGCCCTGTATATCATACTTTTTCTGTTAACAATGTGGTCATGCTGATCATCTATCTAACTCCTTTCTGGAGAAAATTTTTGAATTGAAATAATGTGACTTCTGGCCCAAAGCAGAAGTTCATATATAGTTAATTGGGGTCCTCTACCCCTAAGTTTTTCATATCTGGTCTTGACATTCATCTATCTAACACTGTCTTGAGATGAAGGAAGGATGGACGATGGTGGAAATTTATAGGTCTACAATTTTTTCAAATTGCAGCTAATTACAAGTGAGAAATCTGCAGAATGTGTTACACATGACAGCATAATAATTTGTCTAGTCTACTAGAAATGGATGGATGATTCATAATCAATGGGAATTTCTTTTTATTCCTGTGTGCACATTAAGTACTTTTGTTATTTGATCAGCATATTATTATTGCAGTACTTAGTGTAGATGTTTTTAGATGTGAAATGAGGATATTGTATCATTTTATTTTCTGTATCTCTCATTCTTGCATTTGAATTTCTGGCTTTTATATATATTGTAAGCAACAAAGCATTATTAATTTCATAATTCATAGATGAAGACAAATTTTAAAAAATCTTCAATGTACATACAACTTGTATATTATTAAAATATGTAATACAAATATCAATGTTTCTGATACAATATTCTATTTCTGATCTTGAAGGATATTAGAAACAAAAAAACTTATGTCAGTGAATGACTTCAAATGAAAATGTCATGAAAGAGATATTTAGACTTTTACTAATTATACCTGCATAGTAAAAAATACACAGATATTCTATGCTATGATGGCTGAGGCTGACAACAGCTCATGAATAAACATTAAATAATACAACAGAATATTCATTGACAACATTTTCAAAATATCAATTGTAGAAATTCTTCAATCTCCATATTAAAACAGAGATAACAACAGACTTGAGTTTAATTGTAACTTATATATGATATACTGCTAAATATAAATTTGATTTTTGTGTAGAATTTTAATATGTAAAGTTAGATGATGATTGTGCAAGATTTTTGATAGCATGAATTTTGGGGTTTGCCTAGGTAGTTGGGATGACAACTGCTGAAAAAGAGGTATCTGGTAACTCTAATGAGAAATAATGTGACTGCATTGAAAATTTATGAAATATTAAAAAATTCTGAAAGCTGACAATTTTTAATATTTTATAAATATATGTTTTGAATTTCTTAAATAGTTTTGTAGAAAATGCCACTGTGCACAAGTGTTGTGCAAATGAATAGTTACTGGTGTTACTTGCAAGAGTTAGTTTTATGTAATTGTAAAGTTTCATTATTATTATTATCATTATCATGTATGAGTATACAGGGTGTTGTTTTAAGTTTTATTTATATAATAATAACTTTATTATTAATTTTAATGTATTTCA
Organism: Centruroides sculpturatus; assembly: GCF_000671375.1. Taxonomy (NCBI): domain Eukaryota; kingdom Metazoa; phylum Arthropoda; class Arachnida; order Scorpiones; family Buthidae; genus Centruroides; species Centruroides sculpturatus. The sequence continues at coordinate 241,284 of NW_019385018.1, read as the reverse complement.
CAGTCAAATGAAATTGCATAATTTGCAGTTGTAGTATATACTTGTATGCTTTTGTAATATTTAATTTAGTTCTATTCAATGTGATACAAATGTAAGAATGCAGAATTATTCTTATGAATACATCCTAGAGTTAAAAATATCATTTCTTAAATTTTCCTTTTAATCTAAAATTTTCAAAATGTAAGCTTATATATGATTAAGTCAAGGTTAACAAAAGCAATATTAATCTTTGGGGGGAAGGCTTATTCACAAGGAATTTGTCCCACAAGGGCAGATGGTGAATGGGCTTGTTCTATTACAATGTTCTGAGATGCCTGAGATTTTTATTGAACCTGTTTTCTAACAGGTTCAATAAAAATGTTCCAAGAATGCCAAACATCAAATCATAGATGTTGCATCATGAGAATGCACCAGCCCATTCCTCACTTGTTGTACATCAGTTTTTGACTTCCACACAGCTACCATTTCCCACTGCCTTACTCACCCAACTTAGCCCCATGCAATTACTTTTTGTTCACAAAAATAAAGCTGAAGGAAAAAAGATTTGAAACAGTAGATGACATNATATCACTAATCTCATTTTTTTTATTTGTTTGTATACTTGACTGTCTCATTAATGTACACAAAATTAAATAATGAATTATTTGTATAATTTTAAAGTATAATATGAGTTTAAATTTTTTTTAAATGTTTAATTATTGTTAGGTGATTGCAAAATATCTTTCTGAAGACTGTCAATTCACTGTTTTATTTATATTGCTATAATTGAATAAAAATTTATTATGCAGTGATTTTTTTTAACATTGCAAACAGAATTTACATTTGCAAAGTTTGTGTTCAATTTGAACACTTTATGAATTTTATGGTTTGTAGATTGGTCCAATTTACAAACCATTAACCAAGTTCAGGACTCTGTGTAAATACATGGTTATATACATCTATTAAGCCAGCTCTGGCTTTCAAAAATCTACTTTCAAAAAATTGATATGTATAACAGAAATTAATTGTGTGTTTTTTTTATATTTCAGAAAAACTTATGCACTTTGCTAAATTCTTTTTAAGAAAAAGTTTATAAAGTGCTTAAACTACTTTATTAGAATTTTCTTGCTTTCTGAATCAGTAAATGAAATGATTATTTTAATTGTAACAAAACTTAACGAGATAAATTTTGTTTTAAAAATAATTCTTTTATAAGATAAAAAAAATTTAAATCAGAACTTGTTTAAAATATTTTAATCATTGTTTTATGAGAAAATAGTTTTATTCACCATATTTGATAATGTAGTTGGTGTTGTCTTCATAGTTAAATTACTTTTTTTGCATTACAGTAAATAGATTTAACTGTTGACATAAGTTTTTTTAAACATTTAAATCAGTTTACTGTTTTTTCTTATAGATGATTTTTTTTATTGATACATGAATCTATCACACGAATGTGAACTTTAATTTATTTTAAAAAATATGAAATTCAAAATGCAGCAAAACCTATCTAAAACAAAACATGAGTAAAATGGAAACTTGCCTAAAGGAAAAAATTCTTCAGACTGGAGCGATTTTGTTTTTCCTCCTATTGTTAAATTTTACTATGTTAGAAACCTGTCCAATGTGAAAATGGAACAGATTTTTGGGTAGGAAAAATGTAACTTAATCTAAATACAATGGAAAATTAGCATTCCATTTGTAGACAAACAAGTAAAATCACCTACAGGTATAATGATTACCACAAAATGACAAATTGTATTCGAAAAACAATTTCAAACCTTGTCAGAGAAATGAAAGTCACATGACAGCTTTTTTGGAATTAACCAGGAACTGAATCAAATACTATAAGAACTGAGAACTTTTATGAATTGGAATAAGTTTCCAGAAATTGAGTTCTTGAGAACAAATAATGAATATAATTTATGAAAACAATGAGAATAAGGTAACACATGCTCCCATTTGCATTGTACAGACTAGTTGATACTAGTTTACTAGTTAGTTACCAAGTATTTGAGAATAAGTTGATTAATTACAGAGCATTAAATTAGCAATTGATTATAGTATTAAAATTTGTTAAAGCTAACTACAGAATATCTTGGTCTCTGAATTATTGTAATATGATTACAATTTTCAAAGACAGAATGGGACACTAGTTCTTAGTATTTGAATTAACTTGTTGAATGTTGTGTGAATTTGTAAGGTTTGCATTTGAGAAGGTATAGTTTAAATATATTAGAAAATTAAAGAAAAAACACTAAAATCTGTTTAAAATGGAAATTTTCTAAAACGAAAAATAATTCAGTTTTTTGCAATTTCAGTTTATCTGGGTTTTAATCTATTAATTTTTAAAATTAAGTACAGTAGACCACCCTATAACACTGTTGATAATTCTGTTTTATATGAATTCCATGTTGTACAAGTCACTTAGATTTTACAAATACGTGTGCCGGGCTGTGAACGGCTCACATATTTGTAAAATCTAAGTGACTCATACAACATGGAATTCATATAAAACAGAATTATCAACAGTGTTATAGGGGGTCTACTGTATCATGATTATTTTTTCTGAATCTCCACTTCTAAATTGATGATTGAGTTGATATCTGTTTGAACACTATTATTTTGATAATAAAAGTTTTCAAAAGCTTTAAAAGTTGTCTTCATTTTATAAAGAAAAAAATTCAATTAATATTTATTAGTTTTTTTTTATAATTAAAAATTTGATTTCCTTGGCTATGTGGTGATGCCTCAAACATTATAGAATATTCAAATTTGTCTGCATTATGTTTTATATTTAACTTTGTTATTGTGTTAGAAAGTACTGTACAATGTTTATCTGTAATTATATTTATTTTCATAATTTTATATTTTTTAATTCAGAAATTCAAAAAATAAAATTATAGCAGATACCAGCTTATAGAGATAGCAGAAAGTCTGTTATGAAGCCAATCCTTACTTTTTCTGCTTATAAGTGTGAAAAGTTTGTCTTCTATGAAATAAATGTAATTTATTTGTAGCTGAATATAACCTTCTCATAGAGGTCATAACTGGTTATCAAAAGTTATCATATAACAAAATGTTTATGAAATTATTTTAATTGCAATTTAAAATTATACTACTATAAAAGTTTTTTATTTTTAAAGCTGTGTACTTTCTGTCACAAAGAATAAATAGTTAAATTCTGAAATATAATTTAGTATTATAATTTCTGTTTAGAAATATATTAAAATTTTTTTTTATTTACAGTTTTATAATGTCTCAATTTTTGTTACAGATAGCAAAAGATGCAAAAGAATGTGTCCAGGAATGTGTTTCCGAATTTGTTAGTTTTGTAACAAGCGAGTATCCTTTAAATTTAGTGTAGTATATATGTTATAGGTTGTAATAGAAAACATAATCAGTNTATTTCTGATCTAAAAACTGACTATAAGATTGAAGAATTAAAATATTTTAAATATGCACCAATTACATTAAAGAAATTTCTCTCAATATAAATCTGTATTTTCTGATAAAAGCAAATCCAGCAAATCAAATATATATATATATATATATAAAATTAGTTGATATATATCAACTAATTTCTGTCAACTAATATAAATAGCACCCCAAATATTGATTGGATTTGTAGACAGAAATTAGTTGATATATATCAACTAATTTCTGTCTACAAATCCAATCAATATTTGGGGTGCTATTTATATTAGTTGACAGAAATTAGTTGATATATATCAACTAATTTTATATATATATATATATTTGATTTGCTGGATTTGCTTTTATCAGAAAATACAGATTTATATTGAGAGAAATTTCTTTAATGTAATTGGTGCATATTTAAAATATTTTAATTCTTCAATCTTATAGTCAGTTTTTAGATCAGAAATACATCCTCCATTTGTAGAGTGCTGGATATAATTGATAGCTCTATTTAAATCTCCACATTTATAGTTCCACAAAAATATGCAGAGCGTTCTCTACAATCTTTCAGATAGACGATTTTCCAGTAATGTGTTACATATTTTGTCCACAATTTCAGTTGCTTTGCTCAATGACAACTTTGCAGTTTCCAAGCTGTTAATTGAAGCAGGTAGAAACCTAGCAGAAGCTGACGGTTCTACAAGATGTTCTTGGATTAATGAGTTTGAAAATTTGTCTTTTTTTCAATTGCAACAACTACTTTTTCAGAATCCATATTATTGAAGATCCATTTTACCTTCTTAAAATGGTCCACATAATAAATAGCAGCTTCCATCCATATTTTCCAGTGGCACTTGCAATCTCTTGCATGCCTTAACCAAATAAGATGAGCCATCAGTCAAAAACAAAAGGATGGAATTATACTTTATTCCTTCTGGTCAAAGAATTTCTACAGTATTTTCAAATAAATGTGCTGGTTGATCATTTCCAAAACAGAAAAGTCATACCAGGCAATTTTTTTCCAATGTTCCTAAGACTACATTTTCTACAATTCAGAACATCGGGTTTCAACTTTCATCAATAGATATCCAGATGTATTGTACTTGCAAATCACAGCTGCTCTTATCTGACTTAACATGTCTCTCATAGTATTTCAATAGATAAGATTTTTCCTAATTGTTGATTGGCAGGTATGTTTTATTGGGTATATTTCTTCAGAAATTGATGGAATGTGGGATTATTCAGTTTGTAAAAAGGAGATGTCTGCTTTCAAAAAAGCATTTGTGAAGTCCAATGTAAATTGGGATTGCTTTCCTGTACCTATGGTTAATGAATTATTTTTAGTGGAAAGGAGATTTTGCTTGTAGGATTTATTCAGAGCTGCTTTATGCACCAGAGCATCAATAAGTTGCAGGATCTGAAACTTTCTTTCTGCATTTATAACTTTCCCACATGGTTAACACAGAAAAACATTGCCACTAGTGATAAAAATTTGATCTCCAAATTCAGCGACAAACTTCTTTAGTCAAACATTTGTGAATATCTTTACTTTTCCTGTTGTTACCAGCTGCAGTCAACCAAACATATTATAATTCAAAAAAACTTAGTTACAAAAATTCTACTGAATATAAAGTGATGAAATTTAGTCAGCTAGTAGAAAAGAACTAATAAAGATAATCCATTAAAATTTGCATGCTAACACGTCAAAGTTTAATGCAGGAAGAGTTTAATTGCATCACATGCAGGCTTTAACATTTTTGATAGAAGAAGGTACTTGTGTCTGATATGTGCTTGAATTTTATGGGGTAAAATCCCAGTGGAATTGAACTGATGGTTTTTTTACATATTTTTGGAGTAAACTATGGTTTAAAAAGGGTGCCAAATATGCATTTATTCTTTAAAGGATGAAAATATGCATTTATAAGAAATTTAGCATAAATGCACATTTCATGTATGCGTCTATGTGAATGCATATAGTTCCAGTCATTACTAATGATATATATGATATGACTAAAGCCCCTGAATTAGTTAAATCTAGGATTAACCAGCTGATTCTAACTTTATCCAAGTCTTTTGGTTAAAACAAGAAACAATCTATTAATTTTTAAACTTTATCTGTATAAAGTGCACTTTATTGAAGTCATAAGGATCTAAAGCAGGCATTGTCCAAAAATAGATAGATGAAGTATGAACAAAAATTTTAGGCTTTATCCACTCAATTTTGGATAAAATGAAGAGAACATTTGGGATTTCACTTCAGCTGGGTAATCTATGATCTTTCTGATGCAAGTTCAATGGATAAAAAGAAATTTTGTTTTTTGAATAAACTAAATTTATTAATTTTCTACTACATAAAAAATGAGGTGAATGAAAATAAATACTGCCAGTTATTTCACTAAAATATAATCAGGTTTATCTAAAAATAATTATATCTTTTTTAAAACTAAAAACCTTTTAAAGTAACAATAAAAAGTACTTTGATTTACAGAATGCCAATATGTACTGTACTGTACATGATTTTAAATGTCATATACCATGAAGCTTTTAATGTTTTCTCAGTTTGCTTTGCCATTTATAATGCAACAGTACTTTTTATTTGAAAGTGTTTTTATATGATCTTGTGTGTGTTTGAAAAAAAACTTTATTAATCTTATGAAATGAATTTGCATTTAATCTAATGCATTACTTTTTTACAAATTATTTCATATGATATACTGTATATATATTGTATATGTAAATAAGTGTGAATTTATTTTGTATAATTCTTATTATGATAAAATTTAGTTTGTTTGTTTAAAACTTGAAAAGAAATGCCTTAATTAAATATAGAGCTAGTGATCGCTGCCATCAAGAAAAAAGGAAGACAATTAATGGTGAAGATATTTTATTTGCAATGTCAAATTTAGGGTTTGATAATTATGTTGAGCCTTTGAAATTATATTTACAGAAATATAGAGAGGTAAGATTATTTTTATTTCAATATATATTAAAATAAGATTTTGCATTAATTATTAATTGATATAAAAATGTAATTATTAATCATATTAAATGTAGAAGGTGTGAATTTATTAACAAAGTTTCCAAGCCATCCCAATTCATCAACAGCTTGTTTGATGAGCCAAAACAGTTTGAAAACATTTCTGATTAATTAAAGAAGTATGAACTTTTGTATTTGAGTCTAGTAGTGCTTGTTGTGATTAAATTGACATCATTATTTTCTGTTTTAAATAAAATATAAATAATATGAGAATAACTTGATTTGAATTAGAACTAAAATCAAATAAATTCAAATCAAACTTTAGAGAATTTTTTTAATTATAGGATTGGTGCTTTTGAGACAAAAAATAATTAGTAAGATCATACAAATCCATATTACCTTATACTTGTAGGCAATATTTTATTTATAATTTCAACAATGAATTAGTTCATGAAATAGGATCAATAGTTGATAATTTGAATTCTCATTGAACCTGCTTATATTTGTAGGAAAGATTATACATTCTAAATTTAATACCAGAAGTGTTATATTTCAATGACCATTTTGGAAGTGTGGGATATATGCCATCACAAGTCATCTGCAATCAGTAATCAACTAACTATTCATAATAAAGAACATATTCATTATCAGTTCATTAATATGGAAATTCAAATGTATATTATCAGTAATGTAAGTAATGTGTATATTTTTGGTCAGTTTTGCATTACAAGAAAAGTATTTTATGAAGTTATACAAAAGTTATTTCTAAGAAGTTATTTCTAAAAACAATTATATAAAAAATCTACAATGTAATTTAATTTTTTTACACCTGCTTTAGGAAATGCTACAACTAGTCTAATGATGAAACTCCTATCTTTTATGTAATCAAGATGAAATAGTTTTGTTTTCCCTTGATAGGAATATGATTATCAAAATTTTCTAATTAAATTTCTTAAACTGCTACTTTATAGAATGTTATTATTTCACTTTCTTAAATTCAATGATATTAAATATTTAGTTTTATTTAGTAAAAACATTAAAATATAAGAGAGAGATTCCTTGTGTGGAAAATTTGATTAAATGCTTATTAAAATTATAAAAGAATTAGTTTAATTGCTACAAAATGTTTTTATTTCTGATCTTGCTAATCTAAAATATATAATTTTTTGAGGTAGAAATTTATGAATTGAAAGTGTATAGAAAGAATTACTGTCAGAAGGATTGGAGAAAGAGTAAATTATAATATATAAAACTAGGTTTATACAAAATTCATACTTCTAGTAGTATTACATTTTCATATTGACTCATATAAGAAAAGGCATGAATTAATACAAATAAGATGAGAAAGTAATCATAAAGACAAATTAAAACAAATCTAATTACTATTAGATGTCTTATTTATTGGGATTATGGAACAAACAGTAATTAATTTAAGTCTTGTTCAAAAGTATTATACTACTATTTTGATTGGATTTTTAGAGACCTATTGAAAGCTTTCCTAACATCAAGTAGTATATTTGTTTTAGAAATATACATAATTTTTGAATGGTCTAGACATATATATGGTTTTCAACTGTGTATGTATATAGACAAATAAACACAGTAAACATCCTGCTAACTCTGCTTTGCTAAGAGAACTTTTTTTTTAAATTTTACAATCATTTAAAATTTCTTGACAATTTTTCTATTGTCAAGAAATTAACAAGTAATTATAATTACAATAATAATATAAATATCAAGTGTCTTCAATATCCAGAATTCAATATTATGTATTATACTACTATAATTGGTACATTACTAAAGACAATACACTGTTGTATACTGTGCTGTCATAAAACTTTTGGCTCATTTCCTGTAATAATAAATTCAACAGTATAACCCAGTGATTCTCAACCATTTTTTTGTCACAATACACTTTTAATAATTTAAAAATTTGGCAGCATATGCAGTTACTTCGGTAAGTACCGCAGGACAACCAGTGACATCATAACAGTGATTTTAAACGCAGATGGTTATTTAGGTCACATTTTCTAAATGCCTTGATAACTACTGGCAGTTACTGGTAACACCAGTTACAATTTCCAAATGCATCCTAGGAAGGTAGAACCAATTAAATTTCTTGTCTGACGTCTCTTATGTATGGATATTCTCAGTGGCAACACACTTCAAAAATCTCGTGGCACAGTGGTTGAGAATCACTGGTATAACCTATTAAATTTCAGTAAACTTCTGTTAGAGCTGATTGTAACAATTACTGCACTTTAGATTCACTTTCTTGGTTTCTGTATCATTGGAGAAAACATTCCAATAACTTGGATTTTCATAAAATTTTGACAGTTATCATCCTTATTGGTCAAAGTTAGCAGGGGTGTTGTTTAGACACCTACTGGTCTATTGGAAATTTGGATGTTTTCTCAAAAAGGCTCTCTCTATTGACCTTAGTGAGACCCTTCCAATTTTTAACACTTCCAAGCAACAATAATCAAATTTTATGGAAATTAGTTTTAGTTTTAATTTATAATTAAAGCTGTTGACATGGCAGAGCTCCAAGTGGAAACACACTGTTGATAAGTCAAAACTGCCATTGCAATAATGTGGAGTTTGCTGCATGTGAAATATGATAGGGCAGATATGGATAATAAGGAACTGGCACAGGTCTCTGGATAATTCCTGAGGTTTCCCCAGGATCCCAGATAATTCCTGTTGAGATTCATTTCCAGAGTGGAAGCTGATGTGGGTGATTGTTTTAATAAATATCAAGTATGTAAAGAAAAAAGTTAGATGTTGATCTAAGAAATACAGAATTACTAATTTTGATATACATAATGTTTACAAGACTTAATGAACATGTTATTCATTATTGGCATTTACAATTTATGAAACTCATCACTACCCTCAAAATTAAGCCTTTTGCTATTTTATAATTAAAAATATAAAAAAAATTTTTATAATAATTACTTTTTTATTACAATTTTATAGCAATTACTTTCTGAAATATCCAAATTTAAAGCAATGCCAGAGGATTATTAGGTAGATTTTGTTGTTTCAAACAATTTTCATTGCAATGACATTTCCAACACCATATCAAATGACAATACTGATATCAGAATACTTACAAATGAAGAATCTTGACTTTGCTTCAGCTTTGATATCAAATAAATCAGGCCTCAATAAAAACTTTGCTCACAACAGCAAAATTTTGAGACCACTCAAATCTGTAAAATCCAAGCCTTTGTGATTCTAATGAATAAGGAATTCTAAGAATTTCTCATAGTTGGTTATTTGCATTGAAACATCAAAGGAAGATTAAAAAAACAAGCCTGGGGAAATGGGAGATATGAATAAATTAGCAAACAGAAAAGGAAGTTCTGATTACTGGTTTATAACCATGTAATGGATCAGGTCATATCAAGCATGGAAGAACAGTTTTCTGGAAATAAGGAACTTTACCAAGATCTTGAATGCTTTGATCTGCATTGATTTGATGACATCTTGAAACAGCTACCATCTGAAGCTCTTGAGATTGTGTATGAATTAATGTAATTGCTCAATAAGCAAAAGCTATGAGAAGAGTTATCCTTTGCATCACTATTTCATTCATTAATTTTAATGAAACCAATATAAGTCCTTGGCAAAAATTGAGATTGCAGTGATATTGAAACAGAAAAAGCAGAGCAGGGTCAATACCATTCCCCAGAGATTGATTATTGCACTTAAGAATACAAACTATGAAACTGCTGCTTGTCCTGTGTACTTTGAATGCAAGATACATATAATTTTACTTTTCCAGCTGTTATATATACATAGCAAGAGAAAGTATTGAAATTATGTCAAATTTGACCCTTTGAGTTTTTTTGCAAATGTCCACATTTTGAGACCTGAACCCAAAAAATTCCAATGGAAAAAAATTTTGTGTGTATGTGTGTTGGTTTCTATTTTGTTTAATATCTCAGGATGGGATGATGATGATGAAATAAAATTTGGCACATTAGCTTGTGTATAAGGGGGCATTGATGCTATTAAATTTTGATGGTTAATGATCAAGGGGTGTCAGGTCATATCTCAGACTTAATGAACATGTTATTCATTATTGGCATTTACAATTTATGAAGCTCATCACTAGCCTCAAAATTAAGCCTTTTGATATTTTATAGTTAAAAATATAAAAAATTTTTTATAACAATCTCATAATGGATAATGCCACACACAGTTTTGTTTATTATAATTAAAAATACAGTTGTCCCTTGATAATCCGACAGGTATGGGACCAAAGGTGTGTCAGATTACCAAAAGTGTCTGGATTACCGAAAATAATTACATATTTCACATTGTTTTGCTAGCAGTAGCCTACAATATTCTCTACTCCAACTGTTCGAACAGAACTGCTCACATAAAACACACGAAATGTGTGTCATCGAGTAAGAATTGGATGGGGAGATTCACATCGCAACATGCTTCTGTGCAAGCAGACACGTAACGGGGACGGGTACCTTGACGGGAGGTGCGTCGGACTACTGAGCATGTTGGATTAAAAAACGTCGGACTATGGAGGGACAACTGTATACTGTAAAAGTTATTCAACATGTTGCTGGAGTTTTTATTCTCTTGAATATAGAAATATATTCAAGGTTTAAAAGTTTCTTCTAATAATAATAATCATCAGATGTGAAGTTGTCAAATTGTGTACTCAAGTCAGAATGGAAGAGGGGTGCAGATTCATATGTTGGTGTGACAAATTCAACATTTACAAAACCAACATCAAGATGGACTCAATGTTTACAAAGAAATTCATCCCTGATTTATTTACCAAAAATGCTTACAGAAACTAGTGCTGTTTGTGTTCTCTGCAGATGAAGAGCAAGTCTATTTCATTTTTAGAAGAGAGAGAGAGTTCTGAGAGACAGATCCTTCTGTTTTGGTGGTCCTGGGGTGATGATGTCAACAGTCTGGGGAGAAGAGTGATGTCAATCCAGAGAGAGGTCTCTTTTTTATGAAATTCAGGTTTTTTTTATTATTTTCTGCCCCTGATCACCTATTCTCATTAGTCACTTTCCTCGTCTTCATTTTTCAAGTGGTTGTTCACTCATTACTAAGTGTAACAAGATCTCAACTTAGATGGCAGGATGAGTCAAAATCAACATTTAAATTTGATCCTAACTGGAGATAGTTGATCTTAGAGTTTACATTATCTAGTTTTTTTATCATGTTTCTGAAGAAAGAATTTTTATTTTCATTATTATTAATTTTTCCATTTATGGAAAGAAAAAAATCAAATATTAATGAATTTAGTGGGACATTTCCAGAGTCTCACACAGGTTACATGGAAGAGGTTGTTTTAAAACTAAAAAAAACACTTAGACTCAGGTTGGCTCTTACTGAAGAAAACTTGGAATTAGTCTTTGTTTTATGGAAAAGAATTAACTGTATACATTGAACCTTAAAAATCATTAAAAAGTTGTGTTATAAAGGTAGTGCACACTAGGCAGGCAATTGGTTGGAGAGGACTAGTTACATTGGAAATCTGTCTCATTCTCAAGGAGGCAACATTTCCATCCATATACCTTTAACTGTCAAGAATCACTAACCCAGATGTCCAACTGTCAAAACCACCTGAATTCTATTTATTAGCAGAAATTATTATTATTTTTTTTGTTTTGTGGAACACTGTTATTTGTGCCCGTTTATTTTATTAGTTTATTTTTTAGTTGAAAAAACAATTAATGCAGATGCAACATTAATTTCTCTATGGATAAAACTTTGAAGAATTATGTAATTTATATCATCCTCTTCTAATAATAGACAATTACTAGCTCACTGCTACTAATTCTTTGGAGACATTATTTGTACTAAAACATGACCCATTGAATACTTTCACTCTCTTGGTCTAAATTCCGCTTGATTTATCACTGAAATGCAATCAAGTGTGCATATCCTGAAGCAGTTTCATCCACTGAAGCAGTCCATCCTCTCTAATGTGCACTTACCTTAAAAGCTCTGAAATGTAGCATAAATTAATTGTATAAATGCTTATTCAAATGGGTCTGTAGTACCCTACAGACCCATTTGAATAAGCATTTATACAATTAATTTATGCTACATTTCAGAGCTTTTAAGGTAAGTGCACATTAGAGAGGATGGACTGCTTCAGTGGATGAAACTGCTTCAGGATATGCACACTTGATTGCATTTCAGTGATAAATCAAGCGGAATTTAGACCAAGAGAGTGAAAGTATTCAATGGGTCATGTTTTAGTACAAATAATGTCTCCAAAGAATTAGTAGCAGTGAGCTAGTAATTGTCTATTATTAGAAGAGGATGATATAAATTACATAATTCTTCAAAGTTTTATCCATAGAGAAATTAATGTTGCATCTGCATTAATTGTTTTTTCAACTAAAAAATAAACTAATAAAATAAACGGGCACAAATAACAGTGTTCCACAAAACAAAAAAAATAATAATAATTTCTGCTAATAAATAGAATTCAGGTGGTTTTGACAGTTGGACATCTGGGTTAGTGATTCTTGACAGTTAAAGGTATATGGATGGAAATGTTGCCTCCTTGAGAATGAGACAGATTTCCAATGTAACTAGTCCTCTCCAACCAATTGCCTCCCTAGTGTGCACTACCTTTATAACACAACTTTTTAATGATTTTTAAGGTTCAATGTATACAGTTAATTCTTTTCCATAAAACAAAGACTAATTCCAAGTTTTCTTCAGTAAGAGCCAACCNTATAATTTAAAAATATAATATATATGCATGAAATAAAATTAATGGATTTTAGAACTAAATATATAAATTTTGTTATCCTGCTTGAAATATGTTTAGATGAATTATTTTTATTATTATAAAATACAGATAATAAAAATTGGACATTCTGAAATTGAATAACATTTTGTAATAAAAATAATAATGAAATTAAAATTTTCTTCAGAAATCTGTTTTGTTAAGAAAGGTCATGTAATTGTTTTTAAAAACTGAAAATAAAAAGTAAAAAATGCAGGAAATTTTGAATTTAAAATTATTTTGTATCTATTCATACACTATGTATCTTAAAATTGTTATAAATATTAATTGATAATTTTTAATTTTATGGATTTAATTTTAAGTGAAATTTAGATTTTATATTTAAAAGCATTCAGTTAAATATAAGTAACAATTAATAATTCATTTTTTAGATATTTTAATTTTATCATGATATTTTATCATGTAGTTTTTCTTAAAAATGAAATTCTATGAAAAATTTGTAATCTCACCTTAAATAGCCTCAGATTTTTTAAATGTAACTAACATGTAAACATGCAACTATGGGGGGGGTCTGTTCAAAAAATAATCAAACTTTTTGAATTGGGCAGAAACAGAATGTCTTAGCATTGTGAGGTTGGCAACATTATGTTTGTGATAACCTACTGAGTAAGCTGCTTTTTTTTAGGATTGTTGATATCTTGTTTCGTTTCCATGTTGTTTTTTGAGTGAAAGGTATTTCAGTGTTTGTGATAATTTTTGCAATGTGCAATTTACAGGAGCAATGATGCAACGTGTAGTTTTGCATGAAACTGAGGAAAACTTTTACAGAAATATTTCAACTTTTGAATCAAGCTTATGGAGGCAATGCTCTAGGTTGTATGCAGTGTTACAAATGGTTTACCTGATTCAAAAGTGGTCATCAATCAGTTGAAGGTGACCCTTGACCAGGAAGGCCTTTGACCTCAACTATCACACTCATGTACAGAAAATAAAGGATCTGGTGCATGTAAATTGTCTTCTGACTGTCAGAGAACTTGCAGAAGAGGTTGGGATTTAAATAGGGCAGTGCTATGACATTTTAACGGAAAAATTGAACATGCTTTGAGTTGCAGCAAAATTTATTCCTTGTTTGATGACTGAACTGCAGAAGGAAAATTTGTCTGGAACTTATTCAACAAGCCAATGATGACTAAACGTTCATGCAAAGGATCATAATGGGTGACAAGAGTTTGGTTTATGATCACAACATTCACACAAAAGTTCAATCATCACAGTGGGTTGGCCTGATTTCCTAGGCCCTATAATCTCCACACCTTAAAAAAAGCATGACGGTTTCTATCTGATGTCAAGGTGATCATCACTGTTTTTTTTTATATCAATAGAGTTGTGCACTTTGAATTTTTGCCTCAAGGTCAAACAGTCAACTCTCAGTACTATGCAGGTGTCTTGAAACAGTTGCACAAAAAAATTTGCAAAAATACCAGAGTTGTGGCAAGACAACTATGGTTCCTTCACCATGACAATGTGCCTGCTCACTCAGCCTTGTCAATTTGTCAGTTTTCTGCCAAAAATCAAATGACTGTCCTCTCTAACCACCCTATTCCTTGTGATATTTTTTTCTTGTTTCCAAAAATTAAAATCAGTACTGAAAGGAACTGTTTTGACACAATTGATGACATTAAAAAAAATTTGTCACAAGTATTGAAGGACATTTTTAAAAGCTTACCAAGACTCCTTTGCAAAGTGGAAACACCACTGGAAAAAGTGTGTGAATAGAGGAGGGAAGTACTTTGAAGGAGAAAGGATTAATAATCTGTAACTTAAAGAATAAAAATTAAAAAAAATAAAGTTTGGTTATTTTTTAAACAGACCTCTTATTTATAATTAACAGAAAAATTATTGAATATGTTAAATATTTGGCTGGTCCCACGAAGCTATAACACACCAATGTTGCATTACTTCTCACTGTTGATGGTCATTCCTTCAGAAGCCAGTCCATTAGTAGTATGCCTGAAGTGCCCCAAAAACATGTGATCATCTACTTATCTGCAGATGGAACAATACAAAATTTCTTGGGCTAGGGACATGAAGCATTTCCAGTAGCTGATGACAGTCTTCCATCCTTTGTTCTTCTGTTCCTGTGTCACATCCCATGGAACCCAATGTGTGCACACCTTTTTTTGTGTTCATATTGTTGTGAATGATGGTGTACATGGTTGTGTCCCTAAGGTCTGTCTCATTCTCCAATTCATAAAAGGTTGTGCTTCTCAGTCATAATCAATTAAGACACAGTCTCAGTATTTCTGGGATGTACAATGTTGGTGGACGACTGATACTCACATACTTGTGTACAGTTTCCATGCCTCTGTCAAACCCTTTGAATTAGTTCTACATGATCTTCTATGTAGGATTTTCCTGACAACATAATGCAGTTAAATGTATATAAATTTCCACAGTTTTGACACATTCCTTCCACAAAACCCATGCAGTCCATCTTTGTCCATGATAGTCATTTTCCGTTTTGTCCATGTGTTTCCCTTCTTGCCAAGTGACTTGAGATATGAACACTAATCTTTTGTTACACACTCTGGTAGAACCTTACATCTAACACATGCATTGCATATGCTAGATGTAAGATATATGCTAAATACTAATATCAGTCTGTCACACCTACAAGAGAATGTGCCAACAGATTGCATAGTATTTGTACAACATAGCGATTGTAAATTATTTCCAAATGCTCCTCATATTTTACAAATATTTGATGACTAATATGTAAATGTTTGTTTAATTACCACTGAATATTAATACAGTTAATCCCCCTATAACACTGTTGATTATTCCATTTTATATGAATTTCATGTTGTACGAGTCACTTAGATTTTACAAATACGTGTGCTGGGCTGTGAATGGCTCACGTATTTGTAAAATNTTTTTTAATTTTTGGAACCTAACCCTCCTTTTCGTATTAGTTCTTTGTTTCGTATAACATGGATTCGCATAACACGGCAATTTTTTGGAACGTAACTACCGTGTTATACGGGGGTTACCTGTACACTATTAATCAAATGCTTTCAATATTCATTTTGGTCAGCATCAACCAAACAAATCCAATCGAATGTGCTGCTGACTGACACTTTTGATACATTGTTTAGAAAAATCATTATAAAAAGTTTTAATTTACATAAATTTCAGTTTTTGTAATTCTGAGTAACATTTTGAATACAATTCATTTGTTCCCATGCAATTTTATCTTTATAAGCATAAAATTAGGCTGTAAATCTGAATTAGCTNATCTCCACTGTTCTAACAACTCTTTCACAGGAACTCTTGTCATGAAAAAAATGGGACCACATGTTTGGAAATTCTGCCATTTCCTCTGCATTGCAGGATGATGATGATGATGTAGGTATCTACAGTAGTATGCAGCATTCACAATCTAGCCCTGAAAAACTGCATGATGTAACAGTCTCTCCACATCACATGTCACTATCAACAGAACTATTGTGAAGAATCTGGTCTAAAATGTTGACTTATATCATCATCATAAGTAACATGTAATCGTATAAATTTCCCTGAAGTTTCAAACTTTCTCTTGTGCTGGGCTGTGAATGGCTCATGTATTTGTAAAATCTAAGTGACTCATACAACATGGAATTCATATAAAATGGAATAATCAACAGTGTTATGGGGGGGGGGGTCAACTGTATTTATAATTATCTTTGTTCCTGATTTTAACCATGAACTCCACACCAATATGTTGATTCTAATTTAGAAGTTCTGTCATTTTTTAACTTGTAAATTAGCTTAATAATTTATATAATATACAATAGTCCTGTTTCATAAATTTAAGTAGAAATTTTTAAGCAAATTTATTTCTTAATCTCATGGTTCCAGCTATGTGATATAATTGTTTTATTTTATATGTTTTCTGAAACTACTTGAATTATTTTGACTACTACCATTATATTTGTATTTTATTTAAAAGTTACTATGTTATGTATGAATTCATGATATAAAAACTGATGATGATGATATTTTACATTAATTATAAAATTTGTAACAAATTGTTTTATTTAAGCAATAGACAGAAAGTTACAATAGTTCAGGAACAATTCCATTTACATGTCACAAATTAAAATATATAATTTAAACTTAAATTGTTACTTAAATAATTTCTTTTCTATAAGCAAATCTTTCTAAATGGCAGATGCATCAAACTATGAAAAAATATTCTAAATCATTTCAAAATGATTAAACAATAATAATAAAATAAGAACATATAATTTGTTTATAAATATACAAATTGATATTATTCTCTGATTATTAATTTAATGTGATTAATTAAATAATAATGGTTTCTGTAACATACTTGTACCATTAGTTACTATGTTGTACTGGTACAGTGAAACTAAGAAACTGATTACTATATTATGATAGAAATCAAACTTTTTTCATTAGTAATAAGAGTTTTTAATGAACAAGAGGACTAAAAGTATTTGTTTATTAAATTTATTTTTGGTAAAAAGTTTTTGTTAATTTAATTCTGACTATTAGTNTTGAAAAAATAAAAAATTCATCTGACATATACACAAGATTATAATTATTATATTTATTTCTATATTGTTTAAAAGTCTATTCATGCAGATTGGTGACATGTCAATTCTGGTGTCAGTGACATGTGGCCAATCAGTTTGATTGGTCCAAATCATGCATGTCTTGCTGATAAACAGACATCTGTGCTGTGTGATCAGTGTCATGTTAGTGATATTCAAGATGGCAAAAGTTCAAAGACACAGAATTAGCAATAATTATCATAATTTTGGATGGCGAGAAAATATATCAGAAGAAAAGTGGTAAATCAGAAAGAATATTTATGAAATCAATTCAATAAGCTGTTAGTCATCCATTTTTGTTTTCTATAGTAAACAAAAATTGTCAGCAATTATCTAGTGATGAAAAAACTCCAGAAATCAAAAGTTAGGTATCTGGTTTGGAAAAGTTAAATATTTTTATATTTTAAAAAAATAGTACTCCTAGAACTGTACTCCTTGTTGTTGTTGATTTTTATATTTTATCATATTTATTTTTTATATACTTGTAAAAATGTTTATTTAATTATTTTATTAATGTAACAAACAATACATGGAAAGCATTTTTATATAAAATATAGAAAATAATAACATATACAAGTAGACAACTACACAAAGCAAAACAGTGTCAGAAAAAATCAAAAATATTGTTGGAGATATTTTAAATTTTAAATGAGACTGATCAGATACCGAAGGCACCAGACATTTTTGAATATTTCAAATTCAAGGCAATGATATTTTTTATCACTGGCACTGATGACATTTCATGGAACTGAATAGACACATTATCAATATGCGTGACTAGACTTTCATGTCTGATTAACCTATATATTAAATTTTAATTTTCTGATATAGTTAGATATTGACTATTTTTATTATTTAAAATAATAATATAAATTTTGCTATATTATAATAGAAAATATTTAAAAGAAATATTTTGAAAACAGTTATATCATAAACAATATTTGTTTATGATATAATGCAGATCAATGTTGAAAAATATATATTAAAAAAAATTATAATTATTATGAATTAGCAATTTTGCTTTTATGTATTTTTTATGCCAATTTGTTTAAAACTGTTACACTTTATTCACTTACATTGTCCACTGGGCAGTGAATATACAGTATTTTACTATTTCAATATAAATGCTGTTATTTCGAGATACTATTACATAACTTCTTTTTATAAAATGTATTTATTACAATAAAAAATATTTATATAAATTTGAATATCTGAAAATTTTAATACAAATTATTTTTTTATAATCAGCTACAAAAATGTTAACAGCAAATATGTTAAGTACTGATCAACCAGGACAACAAAATGTAATATATGCAACTACACCATATTCTGGTCAAGTAAGTTTATTTTTTGTGATTCATAATAGATTAAATAAATGAGTTTTTATTATGGTATAACATTAGTATGAGAAGGGATCCACTCTCCATCTGATGCAATGCACTTATCCATTTTTTTTCCAACACTCAAGATAGTTTTTGAATTCATTAATTTTGATGACCTTTAGTCCTGCCATTTTTTTGTTTCATCTCTTCTATAGTGGAAAATCTTTTCTCTTTGTGGACTTTTTTCATCCAGGAGAGCATAAGAAACTTTCACTGAGTGAGATTGGATGAATAGAGAGGGTAAAGCACAAGGGTTATACTTTTTTTAATCAAAAACTGCTGAACACTCAGTATGGTAAGGACAGGAGCAATGTTGTAGTGGAAAACCCAGTTACCTGTTTGCCATAACTTGGGATATTTATTCTGCAAATCTTGATGCAACATTCTTAAAACTTGCGGATAAAAACTCTGAGTAAGTATTTGACCCAGAAGAACAAATTCCAAATGCACAATCCCTTTCACATCAAAGAAACACGTAGGGAAATGTAGGGAAAAAGTCTCAAAAAAAAAAAAAAAAATTCACTGTTGCAAAATGTAGCTGTTCACAACAATGCCATCTAGTAAACTGATGTGGATGGGTTCATTGAACACTCACCTAGCATGGAAAGCTTGTACTAGAAGGAGTCATCCATCCAGAAGAGAATTCACGTTTTTTTGAGTTCCCCCTTGTAATTAAAAATTAAGTTTACTGTTTATTTAAAGAAAAAAGTGAGTGTTAAACATAGAGTATAGCCTACTAAAAGGAAATAGAGTAAATCAGTGTATTATCAATTTCATGTATTAATTTTATTTACTCCTTTGACGACTTCCAAGAATTAATTTGATAAGGAGCTTAATTTGTTCAGAATTAAACAAGAGCAAAAAATCTAATATTACTGAGATATAATTTTGTGTCATTTTATATAGTAGCTAGATGATAATATATTACTTATAAGTCATCTCAGTTTGTTATAAGTAGATCTAAATTTTAAGATATACAGCTATATATTAGGACTGTGTAGTCAAAGTTGGAAACAAATTCATTGCTAGAGGAGTTGGAGCTGGTAAAAATNGAATTCATATAAAATGGAATAATCAACAGTGTTATAGGGGGATTAACTATATTAATATTAAAAAAAATTTAGATTTTTACAAATTTAGATTTTACAAATACGTGTGCTGGGCTGTGAATGGCTCATGTATTTGTAAAATCTAAGTGACTCATACAACATGGAATTCATATAAAATGGAATAATCAACAGTGTTATAGGGGGATTAACTATATTAATATTAAAAAAAATTTAGATTTTTACAAATTTAGATTTTACAAATACGTGTGCTGGGCTGTGAATGGCTCATGTATTTGTAAAATCTAAGTGACTCAAACAACATGGAATTCATATAAAATGGAATAATCAACAGTGTTATAGGGGGGGTCAACTGTATTTATAATTATCTTTGTTCCTGATTTTAACCATGAACTCCACACCAATATGTTGATTCTAATTTAGAAGTTCTGTCATTTTTTAACTTGTAAATTAGCTTAATAATTTATATAATATACAATAGTCCTGTTTCATAAATTTAAGTAGAAATTTTTAAGCAAATTTATTTCTTAATCTCATGGTTCCAGCTATGTGATATAATTGTTTTATTTTATATGTTTTCTGAAACTACTTGAATTATTTTGACTACTACCATTATATTTGTATTTTATTTAAAAGTTACTATATTATGTATGAATTCATGATATAAAAACTGATGATGATGATATTTTACATTAATTATAAAATTTGTAACAAATTGTTTTATTTAAGCAATAGACAGAAAATTACAATAGTTCAGGAACAATTCCATTTACATGTCACAAATTAAAATATATAATTTAAACTTAAATTGTTACTTAAATAATTTCTTTTCTATAAGCAAATCTTTCTAAATGGCAGATGCATCAAACTATGAAAAAATATTCTAAATCATTTCAAAATGATTAAACAATAATAATAAAATAAGAACATATAATTTGTTTATAAATATACAAATTGATATTATTCTCTGATTATTAATTTAATGTGATTAATTAAATAATAATGGTTTCTGTAACATACTTGTACCATTAGTTACTATGTTGTACTGGTACAGTGAAACTAAGAAACTGATTACTATATTATGATAGAAATCAAACTTTTTTCATTAGTAATAAGAGTTTTTAATGAACAAGAGGACTAAAAGTATTTGTTTATTAAATTTATTTTTGGTAAAAAGTTTTTGTTAATTTAATTCTGACTATTAGTCTTATTTCTCTGCATTATAGATCTGTCTGTAATTTTGTTGTAATTATTTATTATTTTTTTAGCCCATATAGAATAAAAATATCATCATAAACAAATTAAAATTGTATAATATATAATAAATTTAATAATATAATTTTAAGACTTAGGTAACTTTTTAGAAGTTTAAAATTATATTTTAAGTTCTGAAGAGAAACTTTTATTTATTGGTCACTGTCAGTTATCATCAATTTTTTTTAATTAATTAATTATATTTTCTTGTACTTAGCAATTTCTATATTCTTGAAAATAAGTTTTTATGGATTTCTATCCATTGTATTGTATTGTTTTAAGTAGTTGTATTCGTTATTTCCAGATGAAAAACTTATTACAATTTTTCTAACCACTTGAGTCAAATCTTGCTTTGTTTTTATATTTTTGTCTAAAATTTATTTTGGTCAGTTATACATCCTTTCTCTTTCTACCTTCTTATATTCCTCTAAATACTTATTGATTTTTCTTGCAATCAGAAAAATATATCCTATTTGCTTAGTCATATATTTGTTGTAAAGGGAATTTTACATATCCAAAATGTTTTAAAATCAGTAGCAATATTTTGTCAGTCTTATCTTTAAAACAGTAATATATTTATTTTAAAAGTTTTATTTTTTAGAATTTTTTCCATTCATAATTTCCATTCCATTCAGTCTTGAGTTACATTGAAGAGTGGGGATCTTTTAAGATGTCAATACTTTATTTCCTAATATACAGTAAAATCTAGGTTTTAGTGGACATTCTTAGAACTGTAGACTTTGTCTGCTTAGAAACAGAATTCATTTAAAAAAGTATCCACTAAAGAATTTTCATATTCATGGGCTGGATAAAAATAGTGGCAACATATCTATGTATAACAAACCATTTATTGTAGAAACAGAATAGCATTAAATTCCTTACATATAATCCCCTGCTTTATTTATCACCTTCACCTTCTGCTACATGTATGGAAGGCACTGCACACCAGCAGTACTGCTATGTTTGTTTATGTGAATACTTATGGGTGACCCTATTGCACAAAGAATGGCATCTCTTGTGTGAAACACTTTCCTCTCGGTAGTTCCTTTAGCTTGGGAAAGATTTAAGTCACAGGAACTCATATCAGGTGAATATGGAGGATGTTCAAGGACTGTACTTCCCATCTCCACTGTTCTAACAACTCTTTCACAGGAACTCTTGTCATGAAAAAAATGGGACCACATGTTTGGAAATTCTGCCATTTCCTCTGCATTGCAGGATGATGATGATGATGTAGGTATCTACAGTAGTATGCAGCATTCACAATCTAGCCCTGAAAAACTGCATGATGTAACAGTCTCTCCACATCACATGTCACTATCAACATCACTTTTACATTCCCAGATTCTTGATACAGTTTTTTAGGACAGGGAATAATGGGTGATGTTACTTATTTGAATGGCATTTCAGTTTTGGCTCATAAGAAAACATTCACATTTCATCCAATGCAATGATTATACCTTGAAAACATCTCTTTAGGGCAATCTAATTTGACATCATTAAGTAAGTACTTCATACTTGCCAATCCACACACACTAGGTATGTTTGGATTGTAGTTAGGTATGTTTGGATTGTAGTTAGGTATGTTAGACAGCTATGCCTTTCCCTCTGAATTTCAGAAATCAATAGTACCCTCACTCATTCCTATGGAGTGTGGCAATAGTGTTGCCACTACTTTCTTTCCAATGCTTATATTTTACAACATCCAGCAATCTTTCAATTAATTGATACTTGATTCCAGTTTGTGAAGAATCTGGTCTAAAATGTTGACTTATATCATCATCATAAGTAACATGTAATCGTATAAATTTCCCTGAAGTTTCAAACTTTTTCTTTAATGCNTCGAGATACTATTACATAACTTCTTTTTATAAAATGTATTTATTACAATAAAAAATATTTATATAAATTTGAATATCTGAAAATTTTAATACAAATTATTTTTTTATAATCAGCTACAAAAATGTTAACAGCAAATATGTTAAGTACTGATCAACCAGGACAACAAAATGTAATATATGCAACTACACCATATTCTGGTCAAGTAAGTTTATTTTTTGTGATTCATAATAGATTAAATAAATGAGTTTTTATTATGGTATAACATTAGTATGAGAAGGGATCCCAAAAAAACAGAAATTTATTTATAAAAAAATCATTTATTTATTTTTACATGTTCAAATTTTAGTCTCCTTCAAAGTACTCTCATCTGATGCAATGCACTTATCCATTTTTTTTCCAACACTCAAGATAGTTTTTGAATTCATTAATTTTGATGACCTTTAGTCCTGCCATTTTTTTGTTTCATCTCTTCTATAGTGGAAAATCTTTTCTCTTTGTGGACTTTTTTCATCCAGGAGAGCATAAGAAACTTTCACTGAGTGAGATTGGATGAATAGAGAGGGTAAAGCACAAGGGTTATACTTTTTTTAATCAAAAACTGCTGAACACTCAGTATGGTAAGGACAGGAGCAATGTTGTAGTGGAAAACCCAGTTACCTGTTTGCCATAACTTGGGATATTTATTCTGCAAATCTTGATGCAACATTCTTAAAACTTGCGGATAAAAACTCTGAGTAAGTATTTGACCCAGAAGAACAAATTCCAAATGCACAATCCCTTTCACATCAAAGAAACACGTAGGGAAATGTAGGGANTTGACTTATATCATCATCATAAGTAACATGTAATCGTATAAATTTCCCTGAAGTTTCAAACTTTCTCTTTAATGCAAGCATGTTATTTTCAAAATGATATTTATGGAAAAAATGTAATCCATTATATTGCATGCTTAATAGAGGTTTTGGGAAAGGTAATAAATTTTTGTCTGTCTGCAATAAGCAAGATAATAAATTTTTTACCATTTCTTTATTTTTTGTGACAACTTCTGGATTGGTCATTTTAATGGATTCAAAGATCTTTACTACTTTTTGAAAATTATCTTGAAGATTTTGGAATAAAGTTGAGAAACCTATAAAAAAGAAAAAAATTGTACTAATGTTGTGTTAGTTTTTATAAAATGGCAAAACTAAAATATTGGCCTAAAAGTAATGGTCTTTCCAAACTACAAGCTTTTTCATTTTAAAACTCACAAAATAAGCTTATAGTTTGGAAAGAAAACTAAGTAAGAGAAACAACACGATTAAAATTCTTAGTAAAATTAGTAAAAATACAGGAAAAGGTAAAATACATGCTTGACCAAAGCAGCTCTAGATAAATATGGGTATAGGTTGAATTTATTGTTAGCCTACTTCATATCCAGATAAAAATTATTATGGAATACTTGGTTTTATAAACTGCTTTAATTAAGTTACTGGAGATTACCTTAAGTGTTTTTATGTATTCAAAGGAAAAAGTTTATNATTTTATTAATGTAACACACAATACATGGAAAGCATTTTTATATAAAATATAGAAAATAATAACATATACAAGTAGACAACTACACAAAGCAAAACAGTGTCAGAAAAAATCAAAAATATTGTTGGAGATATTTTAAATTTTAAATGAGACTGATCAGATACCGAAGGCACCAGACATTTTTGAATATTTCAAATTCAAGGCAATGATATTTTTTATCACTGGCACTGATGACATTTCATGGAACTGAATAGACACATTATCAATATGCGTGACTAGACTTTCATGTCTGATTAACCTATATATTAAATTTTAATTTTCTGATATAGTTAGATATTGACTATTTTTATTATTTAAAATAATAATATAAACTTTGCTATATTATAATAGAAAATATTTAAAAGAAATATTTTGAAAAGTTATATCATAAACAATAGTTTTAAGCAGATCAATGTTGAAAAATACATATTAAAAAAAAATTATAATTATTATGAATTAGCAATTTTGCTTTTGTGTATTTTTTGACACTAATTTGTTTAAAACTGTTACACTTTATTCACTTGCATCGTTCCACTGGGCAGTGGATATATTTTACTTTTTCAATATAAATGCTGTTATTTCAAGATACTATTACATAACTTCTTTTTATAAAATGTATTTATTACAATAAAAAATATTTATATAAATTTGAATATCTGAAAATTTTAATACAAATTATTTTTTTATAATCAGCTACAAAAATGTTAACAGCAAATATGTTAAGTACTGATCAACCAGGACAACAAAATGTAATATATGCAACTACACCATATTCTGGTCAAGTAAGTTTATTTTTTGTGATTCATAATAGATTAAATAAATGAGTTTTTATTATGGTATAACATTAGTATGAGAAGGGATCCCAAAAAAACAGAAATTTATTTATAAAAAAATCATTTATTTATTTTTACATGTTCAAATTTTAGTCTCCTTCAAAGTACTCTCATCTGATGCAATGCACTTATCCAGACATTTTTTTTCCAACACTCAAGATAGTTTTTGAATTCATTAATTTTGATGACCTTTAGTCCTGCCATTTTTTTTGTTTCATCTCTTCTATAGTGGAAAATCTTTTCTCTTTATGGACTTTTTTCATCCAGGAGAGCATAAGAAACTTTCACTCAGTGAGATTGGATGAATAGAGAGGGTAAAGCACAAGGGTTATACTTTTTTTGATCAAAAACTGCTGAACACTCAGTATGGTAAGGACAGGAGCAATGTTGTAGTGGAAAACCCAGTTACCTGTTTGCCATAACTTGGGATATTTATTCTGCAAATCTTGATGCAACATTCTTAAAACTTTTGGATAAAAACTCTGAGTAAGTATTTGACCCAGAAGAACAAATTCCAAATGCACAATCCCTTTCACATCAAAGAAACACGTAGGGAAATGTAGGGAAAAAGTCTCAAAAAAAAAAAAAAAAATTCACTGTTGCAAAATGTAGCTGTTCACAACAATGCCATCTAGTAAACTGATGTGGATGGGTTCATTGAACACTCACCTAGCATGGAAAGCTTGTACTAGAAGGAGTCATCCATCCAGAAGAGAATTCACGTTTTTTTGAGTTCCCCCTTGTAATTAAAAATTAAGTTTACTGTTTATTTAAAGAAAAAAGTGAGTGTTAAACATAGAGTATAGCCTACTAAAAGGAAATAGAGTAAATCAGTGTATTATCAATTTCATGTATTAATTTTATTTACTCCTTTGACGACTTCCAAGAATTAATTTGATAAGGAGCTTAATTTGTTCAGAATTAAACAAGAGCAAAAAATCTAATATTACTGAGATATAATTTTGTGTCATTTTATATAGTAGCTAGATGATAATATATTACTTATAAGTCATCTCAGTTTGTTATAAGTAGATCTAAATTTTAAGATATACAGCTATATATTAGGACTGTGTAGTCAAAGTTGGAAACAAATTCATTGCTAGAGGAGTTGGAGCTGGTAAAAATGAAATTACTCCAACTCCTTTTTTTTTATGTACTTTATATTAAGGTATTAATAGGAGTGTTAATCTCCTATCTTGCATTACAGGAACCTCCTGTAAGGCAAGATTTTATTTTATGATAATTTCCCTATTTCATGGTTTATGCAAATTAGACAACTCCATGAGGAACTGAGGAACAAATGATGATAAAAGGATTGAGTCTAATTTTTTTCAGGATCCATACAAAAATATCAATTTTTTGTTTGAGTTTCAACAATGGGATATATGGTTCTGGAAAATGTGTAAATCTTGATTTTAAAAATTATGCTCCCTAATCCTTCTAGCATCATTTGTTCTTTAGTTTTATGATCTTTCTTTGCATCTTTTCAGAAATTTATGTTGAAGTACTGTACATTCTGTTTTAGCTAATTCTAAATTTTTATTGTCAAAAAGATCCATATAAAATGGCTAAGACAACTCATTTTAAATCTAATGTTTTTTTTTTAATATTTTATTATAAACCAAAGATAGAAAACATTTTGTTTGTCAATGTGTGGTTGAAGATGATGTGATAATGAAAAACTCTGTTGGAAAAAGATACTTTCAGTTGTTTCAATAGGAATGCCTGGTGATTCACTTGGTAGTGATGAAGATTCCAAGTTAGGAATTGAACCTTCTAAAATTCCGAGTCAGAGTTGGGATTGGTCTACCATTTCCATAACCTTGATATATATATATACACACACACATTATAGAATAAAAATTTGATTATTTTTTAATCATATCTGTGTTGAGAAGAATTGTGAGGCATGTTATTTATAGATTATTGTAGTTTTGATTAGTAAAGATAGAGAGAAAATTAGTATAAGAGCTAGAAAAAGTTAGGAATAGTTTAGAGAATGTGAACAAAAATAGTTGATCTATTGATGAGATCAGATCAACTGATTTAGGTGTAACTGTCAGAAATAGGGAAGACTCAAAGATAATTGGAAGCAAAATATAAAAAAGATCCAGAAATAACAATTATCAAGATTATTTTGAATGAATTATTTGGCAGATAACTATTTTTTCCTCTAAATAGTGTTATATATTTGCTATTAAGTCTAAGAAAATTTATAAATAATAATTAGTAATTTATTTATATAGGATTATTATATTTAATTAAACTGATATTAAAGAATTTTTCATTGCAAATACATAATAATTTTGTAAATTTAGTATAATTTTTGTTACGTGCATAAAAATATTGTAGGTTTGTATTTCTTGACATGGTTTTATTTCAGACTACAGTTTGAATTATATGATAAACTGAACATCTGGATTATTTTCAAGCTATATTACAGCTATACATTATTAATGAAAAAATTATAATATAATCTAAAGATAGATCATTTCATTAACTTGTAAGAAATGTAATAATTTTGATTAATTACCAAAGGTATTTCTACTTCTTTATATAATGACTGAGAGAACTATTTAGAAACTAACTGTTAATTTTAACATATGTTAGTTCTTTACAGCAAATAAAAGCAATAGACTTTTGAATTCATCTCATTAGATATTGTAAAATCTGCATGCAACTTAATAAAATCAACAATGATTATGATAATTTCTTTATTTAACAATTATTTTCTCTACCTCTATTAATGCAATCACTCCTTTCAAGGCTACACTAGCCTTGACCTTGACCCTTGTCTCTTCAAACATAAAGTGTGTTAAATATTACAAACATCAGAATTTTTTATTTAATTTTTTCAATGTTATTTTGGAATTTACATTATATTTTTTATCATATGATAAGTAAAACAAATGAAGTTATACAGTAGCTGTTTCATAATTTATTTATTTTATAATTTTAAACTTAATGCAGTTTAGGCAATTCCATCTCAAATATTCTGTGTATATAAATAAATGAAACTTGATTATAATTTCATCCATAATGATCTGCTAGCATAAATAAAATAAAAGAAATGGAATAAAAATGGAATGCTTGAGATACCTTCTAAAATTGCACATCATCAACTGTTTGGAGATATGGAGTATACAGTGATACAAGTTATATGAAGGATTTATTTCCACTCTAGCAATTTTTTGTGGTGTATAAGCTGGTATGTGTTCCACACTAAATTATTGTATATGTGCAGTAGGAGTTGGCCAATTTCTATGAAGACAGAAATTGTTTCTAATTCCAATCAACAATTTCTATTATATTGATTGGAATTCTGAATTTACTGAATCTAAAAAAATCTTTCATGTCATCCTACACCTATAATAAGATTATTTCTGAACTATAATCANACACGTTGGGCTGCAATTTTCAAATATACTTTTCGAAAATTGCAGCCCAACCTGTTGCCTTCTGTCATCTGTCTGTCTTTTGTTAATCTCCAGAACAGAGTTAGATATACAAAAATCGAGATCAGATCTGGAAAGCTTAGGGGCTGGAAGCCCCACTTAACTGTATACAAACTTCTGGTCTAAACCAGAAGTTGTATGATTTCAATTCAAAATTTTTTTGAGTACAGAGTTAGATAGATGACTAGCATGACTATTATTATCTGCAGAAATATGATGTACAGAGACAAGACACACTAAAATCCAGACCAAATATGGAAAACTTAGGGGCAGGAGACCCAGATTAACTATACATGAATTTCTGGTTTGGACTAGAATTCATATGTTTTTTTAAATTAAATGATGATTAAAAATTGCAGTCTGGTATTGTGACAATGTCACAATAAATAACTGCTTACAAATACTATCTTAAATTTTGTCTTCAATACTTCTAAAGCAGACTTTACTAAATCATTTTTTTAACACAAAACTTGTCTTTCACTTAATAATTAATAAGACAGATGCTCTATTGAATTAGAAATATTGTAGTTTTAGGCTATACTTTGTTTTTCTTTCTTATTACAAAAACTTAAGTCCAAAAATAGCCAAATTATATTGGGCTATATTACTAGTATTATTGTTAACTGCTAAGTAATTTGGCACTAGAGGCAGTCATTAGGTGCCATCTATTGCTAAATTTAATAATTTCGAAGGTCCTAGAAGAAAAAAATCAACTCAAAGCAGGAATTGAACCTGCAACTCTTGCAGTTAGCAGTTAGTTAATAATAATAATAATAATAATAATATAGCCTGATACAATTCATCAATTATTTGGCTTTAATATATAACTAATGGGTTTGGATGTTGGATGAGTGTTTCCTCTTTCTCAAACATTTTGATTTCCTTGACTGCAGACTGAGATATCTGCACATCCCACGGGATAATGCATTGAGACTCCTCCTTTATACTTCTGGATAATAATTTTTCTGATTGGTTCTATTTGATACTGCCTTATATCTCACCATTTTTCACAGACATTAATATGAACAGCTAAAGGTGTCTTGTCTTTTATATGCAAGATGTGTGACATAAGAAAACAGAGATTCTAGAAAATTCTCCAAAAAGCATTTCTGAACAAACTTAATTTCAATGTGTTGCCAAGCAGTTGCAATATTTGCATAGCTATGCATTCCAAACTAATGAAATCCAAGGTAGTAAGTTATTGGAATGAACTTGTTTATTTACAAAAGGAATTATTTATAGCACTTGGCTTATGTATGCAAGAGTTTTTAAGTTTATGTAAATTTATGAAAGTGTAAATGGTGAATAAAGTTCATTGCAAGTGGATTGTAATTTTATGTATTATTCTGACTGTGACCCCCTAGAGTTTGCTCTAGATCCCCAATTGTTGGTTTTTGACCTGTTTTCCTTGGTTAAGAAACACTCCTCCATACTACTTGATAACAAAGACAGACAATTGTAAATACAACTGAATTTTTGCTTGTAAAAATCCAATTTATTTTCAAAAAATCATTTTTAAATTTAGTTGTAATCATTGTGTGACTATTGAAAGGTGGGTGAAGTGCATATTTCAAACATCTGTACAGTACATGCATGTATTATAGTTTAGTAAATACAATCATTTAAATATTTTCACTATTTCAAGACTTTCCAAGTATAAAAAAATGCAAATAAAAACATCTGAGATGTAAAAAAATTTTGCCAAGTAAAACTTTGACAATTTAGACAGTCAAAATTTTTCTTAGTAGTTTTTTTTTTTTTTTTGTAAAGATAAGCTTGATGCTTAAAGGCAAAATGTAAGGTAAATGCAGATAAAAATTTTGTGGGTACCACTTTCAACTGCCAAGCTTATCTTTATCAAAGAAAAACTGCTAATAAAAATTTTCACCATATTTTTGTTTAATAATTGTATTATTATGTCGAGGCATAAGACTGGTTGGCAACTGCTGACTGAGAGAATTGCCCACCAAATACACTATTAATCAAATGCTTTCAATATTCATTTTGGTCAGCATCAACCAAACACATCCAATCGAATGTGCTGCTGACTGACACTTTTGATACACTGTTTAGAAAAATCATTATAAAAAGTTTTAATCTACATAAATTTGAGCTTTTGTAATTCTGAGTAACATTTTGAATACAATTCATTTGTTCCCATGCAATTTTATCCTTATAAGCATAAAATTAGACTGTAAATCTGAATTAGCTCTATGGGCAAACTCCTGTAAACTTTGATCTATTGACCCAGAAGTTTTGCAGCACCTCACTGATAATGAGAAAAGCTTAAGTTTAAATTCAAACTTCCTAGTTTTTTTCTCTGAGCATTCTCTGGGCTGTGGAGGATGAAGAAAAAAGAGGAGGAGAAAATACAGCTTTTTTTGGCAATTTTTGTACTTTTCAATTGCTTATATTTCAGCAACCATTTTATATAAAATCTTGAAATTTTGCACATTACATAAATAACTATTATTATTTATTTTGTAAAAAGTAATATATCCATGAAAAAGTTAAATTTTCAAATAAATTATTTACTTTGGGGTCCATTATAAATTTTTTTTCTCCAGCCCCAGCAGTATCTGTCTCTTGACTCCTCTACTTAATACTTGTCATCATGCCTAGGATAGAATAATTTTAAAATAAAAAAAATAAAATAAAAAACTATTACTTTTAGTTACAGTTTAATGTCTAAAGATTTGAGCATTGTGAAAGTAAAACTAAGATTGGAAGGGGGTGCATACCATTGAAGCCTAGCTACAGTATTTTGGCCAGAGCAGATATGATGAAGGTAAAGTGCATCCACATCTACAAATATACAATTTACACAAAATTGAAGTACAATTGAAGCATTCTAAGGAAAGATACCTAAGTAAATTTTTGATATTTTCAGGAACTCTTAAAAAAAAAAAAGTTTTTTTGCATGAGGCTTGTTATGAAATGAGTGTTAAATACACTTGAATAAAGTGCATATTTTAGCAAGGGGAATATTTATATTCATAAAACTATTTGTTATGCATAATAAAACATGTAACTGAAAAAGCAAGCATTATAAAACCAGTACATTCCCAGGCTTTGGCGATAAGCGGCAAAAAGATTGAAGTTATCTAAATGCACTTAAGTACCTTATTCCATATAATTCCTCAATTATGGTTGTAATAATATATTTTAATTATTTGGCTGGAAGACTGTAGTCAGAAGTGATTTCCAATTAGTACAAATAATAAATTTCTTAATATATATTTATAACATATATATGAAACATTTCTCTATAAATATATGACTCAGCTATTCAAATTATTTCCATGTTTCTAATTATTGCTTTATGGAATTGTACAGTATATTTAATTATATTTTATTTTGAAAAAATAAAAAATTCATCTGACATATATACAAGATTATAATTATTATATTTATTTTTATATTGTTTAAAAGTCTATTCATGCATTTGGTGACATGTCAATTCTGTGTCAGTGACATGTGGCCAATCAGTTTGATTGGTCCAAATCATGCATGTCTTGCTGATAAACAGACATCTGTGCTGTGTGATCAGTGTCATGTTAGTGATATTCAAGATGGCAAAAGTTCAAAGACACAGAATTAGCAATAATTATCATAATTTTGGATGGCGAGAAAATATATCAGAAGAAAAGTGGTAAATCAGAAAGAATATTTATGAAATCAATTCAATAAGCTGTTAGTCATCCATTTTTGTTTTCTATAGTAAACAAAAATTGTCAGCAATTATCTAGTGATGAAAAAACTCCAGAAATCAAAAGTTAGGTATCTGGTTTGGAAAAGTTAAATATTTTTATATTTTAAAAAAATAGTACTCCTAGAACTGTACTCCTTGTTGTTGTTGATTTTTATATTTTATCATATTTATTTTTTATATACTTGTAAAAATGTTTATTTAATTATTTTATTAATGTAACACACAATACATGGAAAGCATTTTTATATAAAATATAGAAAATAATAACATATACAAGTAGACAACTACACAAAGCAAAACAGTGTCAGAAAAAATCAAAAATATTGTTGGAGATATTTTAAATTTTAAATGAGACTGATCAGATACCGAAGGCACCAGACATTTTTGAATATTTCAAATTCAAGGCAATGATATTTTTTATCACTGGCACTGATGACATTTCATGGAACTGAATAGACACATTATCAATATGCGTGACTAGACTTTCATGTCTGATTAACCTATATATTAAATTTTAATTTTCTGATATAGTTAGATATTGACTATTTTTATTATTTAAAATAATAATATAAACTTTGCTATATTATAATAGAAAATATTTAAAAGAAATATTTTGAAAAGTTATATCATAAACAATAGTTTTAAGCAGATCAATGTTGAAAAATACATATTAAAAAAAAATTATAATTATTATGAATTAGCAATTTTGCTTTTGTGTATTTTTTGACACTAATTTGTTTAAAACTGTTACACTTTATTCACTTGCATCGTTCCACTGGGCAGTGGATATATTTTACTTTTTCAATATAAATGCTGTTATTTCAAGATACTATTACATAACTTCTTTTTATAAAATGTATTTATTACAATAAAAAATATTTATATAAATTTGAATATCTGAAAATTTTAATACAAATTATTTTTTTATAATCAGCTACAAAAATGTTAACAGCAAATATGTTAAGTACTGATCAACCAGGACAACAAAATGTAATATATGCAACTACACCATATTCTGGTCAAGTAAGTTTATTTTTTGTGATTCATAATAGATTAAATAAATGAGTTTTTATTATGGTATAACATTAGTATGAGAAGGGATCCACTCTCCATCTGATGCAATGCACTTATCCATTTTTTTTCCAACACTCAAGATAGTTTTTGAATTCATTAATTTTGATGACCTTTAGTCCTGCCATTTTTTTGTTTCATCTCTTCTATAGTGGAAAATCTTTTCTCTTTGTGGACTTTTTTCATCCAGGAGAGCATAAGAAACTTTCACTGAGTGAGATTGGATGAATAGAGAGGGTAAAGCACAAGGGTTATACTTTTTTTGATCAAAAACTGCTGAACACTCAGTATGGTAAGGACAGGAGCAATGTTGTAGTGGAAAACCCAGTTACCTGTTTGCCATAACTTGGGATATTTATTCTGCAAATCTTGATGCAACATTCTTAAAACTTGCGGATAAAAACTCTGAGTAAGTATTTGACCCAGAAGAACAAATTCCAAATGCACAATCCCTTTCACATCAAAGAAACACGTAGGGAAATGTAGGGAAAAAGTCTCAAAAAAAAAAAAAAAAATTCACTGTTGCAAAATGTAGCTGTTCACAACAATGCCATCTAGTAAACTGATGTGGATGGGTTCATTGAACACTCACCTAGCATGGAAAGCTTGTACTAGAAGGAGTCATCCATCCAGAAGAGAATTCACGTTTTTTTGAGTTCCCCCTTGTAATTAAAAATTAAGTTTACTGTTTATTTAAAGAAAAAAGTGAGTGTTAAACATAGAGTATAGCCTACTAAAAGGAAATAGAGTAAATCAGTGTATTATCAATTTCATGTATTAATTTTATTTACTCCTTTGACGACTTCCAAGAATTAATTTGATAAGGAGCTTAATTTGTTCAGAATTAAACAAGAGCAAAAAATCTAATATTACTGAGATATAATTTTGTGTCATTTTATATAGTAGCTAGATGATAATATATTACTTATAAGTCATCTCAGTTTGTTATAAGTAGATCTAAATTTTAAGATATACAGCTATATATTAGGACTGTGTAGTCAAAGTTGGAAACAAATTCATTGCTAGAGGAGTTGGAGCTGGTAAAAATGAAATTACTCCAACTCCTTTTTTTTTATGTACTTTATATTAAGGTATTAATAGGAGTGTTAATCTCCTATCTTGCATTACAGGAACCTCCTGTAAGGCAAGATTTTATTTTATGATAATTTCCCTATTTCATGGTTTATGCAAATTAGACAACTCCATGAGGAACTGAGGAACAAATGATGATAAAAGGATTGAGTCTAATTTTTTTCAGGATCCATACAAAAATATCAATTTTTTGTTTGAGTTTCAACAATGGGATATATGGTTCTGGAAAATGTGTAAATCTTGATTTTAAAAATTATGCTCCCTAATCCTTCTAGCATCATTTGTTCTTTAGTTTTATGATCTTTCTTTGCATCTTTTCAGAAATTTATGTTGAAGTACTGTACATTCTGTTTTAGCTAATTCTAAATTTTTATTGTCAAAAAGATCCATATAAAATGGCTAAGACAACTCATTTTAAATCTAATGTTTTTTTTTAAATATTTTATTATAAACCAAAGATAGAAAACATTTTGTTTGTCAATGTGTGGTTGAAGATGATGTGATAATGAAAAACTCTGTTGGAAAAAAGATACTTTCAGTTGTTTCAATAGGAATGCCTGGTGATTCACTTGGTAGTGATGAAGATTCCAAGTTAGAAATTGGACTTTCTAAAATTCCGAGTCAGAGTTGGGATTGGTCAACCATTTCCATAACCTTGATATATATATATACACACACACATTATAGAATAAAAATTTGATTATTTTTTAATCATATCTGTGTTGAGAAGAATTGTGAGGCATGTTATATATAGATTATTGTAGTTTTGATTAGTAAAGATAGAGAGAAAATTAGTATAAGAGCTAGAAAAAGTTAGGAATAGTTTAGAGAATGTGAACAAAAATAGTTGATCTATTGATGAGATCAGATCAACTGATTTAGGTGTATAGACCTAAATCAGTTGATCTGATCATAAATAGGGAAGACTTAAAGATAATTGGAAGCAAAATATAAAAAAGATCCAGAAATAACAATTATCAAGATTATTTTGAATGAATTATTTGGCAGATAACTATTTTTTCCTCTAAATAGTGTTATATATTTGCTATTAAGTCTAAGAAAATTTATAAATAATAATTAGTAATTTATTTATATAGGATTATTATATTTAATTAAACTGATATTAAAGAATTTTTCATTGCAAATACATAATAATTTTGTAAATTTAGTATAATTTTTGTTACGTGCATAAAAATATTGTAGGTTTGTATTTCTTGACATGGTTTTATTTCAGACTACAGTTTGAATTATATGATAAACTGAACATCTGGATTATTTTCAAGCTATATTACAGCTATACATTATTAATGAAAAAATTATAATATAATCTAAAGATAGATCATTTCATTAACTTGTAAGAAATGTAATAATTTTGATTAATTACCAAAGGTATTTCTACTTCTTTATATAATGACTGAGAGAACTATTTAGAAACTAACTGTTAATTTTAACATATGTTAGTTCTTTACAGCAAATAAAAGCAATAGACTTTTGAATTCATCTCATTAGATATTGTAAAATCTGCATGCAACTTAATAAAATCAACAATGATTATGATAATTTCTTTATTTAACAATTATTTTCTCTACCTCTATTAATGCAATCACTCCTTTCAAGGCTACACTAGCCTTGACCTTGACCCTTGTCTCTTCAAACATAAAGTGTGTTAAATATTACAAACATCAGAATTTTTTATTTAATTTTTTCAATGTTATTTTGGAATTTACATTATATTTTTTATCATATGATAAGTAAAACAAATGAAGTTATACAGTAGCTGTTTCATAATTTATTTATTTTATAATTTTAAACTTAATGCAGTTTAGGCAATTCCATCTCAAATATTCTGTGTATATAAATAAATGAAACTTGATTATAATTTCATCCATAATGATCTGCTAGCATAAATAAAACAAAAGAAATGGAATAAAAATGGAATGCTTGAGATACCTTCTAAAACTGCACATCATCAACTGTTTGGAGATATGGGGTATACAGTGATACAAGTTATATGAAGGATTTATTTCCACTCTAGCAATTTTTTGTGGTGTATAAGCTGGTATGTGTTCCACACTAAATTATTGTATATGTGCAGTAGGAGTTGGCCAATTTCTATGAAGACAGAAATTGTTTCTAATTCCAATCAACAATTTCTATTATATTGATTGGAATTCTGAATTTACTGAATCTAAAAAAATCTTTCATGTCATCCTACACCTATAATAAGATTATTTCTGAACTATAATAATTGTTTTTTAAATGTTTCAACTTTGTATTTAAAATTAAATTTTAATATAAATTTATTTTTATTTTTATAAAAATGATATTTATTTGAATAGTATCTATCCGATAACATAAACATTTTTATGTACTGTTAAATTTTAAATTGAAATGAATATAAAATAAAACGTATAAAATGATACCAGTAAATTTTATATTAAACAAGTCAGCATAGAAATTCCAGAAAATTTTTCTTTTAATTTATTAATTTAAAATATCATTTAAGATGATTTTAAAATATGACACGTAAAAATTAAATGTATATTAACATTTTAAATTAATATTTCTTCCTGAATTTTTTAGAAATTCAATGAAAA
This sequence comes from Centruroides sculpturatus, assembly GCF_000671375.1. Classification (NCBI taxonomy): domain Eukaryota; kingdom Metazoa; phylum Arthropoda; class Arachnida; order Scorpiones; family Buthidae; genus Centruroides; species Centruroides sculpturatus. The sequence goes on along the minus strand of NW_019385018.1, from coordinate 203,679 downwards.
ACAAAATAGCAATGTGTTTGTAATAATTTTCTCAATTTGTTGCTTCTACAAAGTTTTCCTATTTTATGTTTTGAGTTGATATTTTAAAATGTTTTTTTGTTTTTTGTAAATAGAAAATTAAATATTGAAAAATTTTTCAAAAAAGTTTAAATATATTATTTAACTGGATCTAATCATGTAATTGATGGAAATCTTATAGAGGTAGATTATTTATTATTATTAACTTTACTTTAAAGATTATAATAATGATGATTATTTTTTTCTCATAGATTGCCCAACAAATCCATTTCGGGTGAAGAATTTCATAAGCTGAAGTACAACCAACAAACATAGCATTATAAATGTCTAGTTTTTATTCATCATTTTCTCAAAATATAGAATCATGTCATTTGTGAAGTATCATAAGAACTCATGTTGGTAACATTGATCATTTCATTGTTGATGGTGTAATTTTTACTCATTCCAGTTTGGGTGAAAGTAAATGGCTTTTTAAAATTCTTGTATTATATTTTTATCAGTTATAATACAAACATTTAACTATTTATGATGAAATATTGTGCAATCACATTTTATAATTGCTACCAAATAAAAGGTGAAAAGAGGAGTGATTTAAATATGTTAAAAATAACTTAAATAATAAAGAAAAAGATTTTTGTTTATACAAATAAATGATAAAGAAGAAGTTTTTATAGTTTTATATTTACATTTTATAAACAAAATGCAAAAGTTACTAAATTTTGCAAAATGCAATTGCAACCTGTTCTTTACTGTGAAATTGTTAAATTAATAGAAATTGCAATAATAAATATTTCATATTGACATGATTTGTTTTCAGCAAAAAAAAAAATGCTATTTAAAAATTATATTAAAAAAAAAACTTGCTTATTGAATTTGTTGTATATAATTTTGGTTTGAAAACAATTTATTGTAATGTCATATCACAGAGTGAAAAAGTTGGCATCTATAGTATTTCTTTTCCATTATATAATTATTTGTATAAAAGTTCTCAGTTTTTTAATTAAATCTAACTTATGTATTGAGAATTTTTATTGTGCAAAATACTCGAAATAAAACAAATTTCATATTCATTTTACATGCAGCTATAATAAATTAATGTTAAAATGTTTAACATGTTAAAAACTTATAAATGTGATTTATATTCAGAACAATATTTATTTAATGTCAAATTTAGTATAATTAAGAAGATATTTACAGCANCCATGAAAAAGTCAAATTTTCAAATAAATTATTTACTTGGGGTCCATATAAATTTTTTTCTCAAGCCGTAGCAATATCTGTCTCTTGACTCCTCTACTTAACTCTTGTCATCATGCCTAGGATAGAATAATTTTAAAATAAAAAAACTATTACTTTTAGTTACAGTTTAATGTCTAAAGATTTGAGCATTGTGAAAGTAAAACTATGATTGGAAGGGGGGTGCATACCATAGAATCCTAGCTACAGTATTTTGGCCAGAGCAGATATGAAGGTAAAGTTGCATCCACATCTACAAATATACAATTTACACAAAATTGAAGTACAATTGAAGCATTCTAAGGAAAGATACCTAAGTAAATTTTTGATATTTTCAGGAACTCTTAAAAAAAAAAAAGTTTTTTTGCATGAGGCTTGTTATGAAATGAGTGTTAAATACACTTGAATAAAGTGCATATTTTAGCAAGGGGAATATTTATATTCATAAAACTATTTGTTATGCATAATAAAACATGTAACTGAAAAAGCAAGCATTATAAAACCAGTACATTCCCAGGCTTTGGCGATAAGCGGCAAAAAGATTGAAGTTATCTAAATGCACTTAAGTACCTTATTCCATATAATTCCTCAATTATGGTTGTAATAAAGGCNGAAATCAGATAGAGGTAGATTATTTATTATTATTAACTTTACTTTAAAGATTATAATAATGATGATTATTTTTTTCTCATAGATTGCCCAACAAATCCATTTCGGGTGAAGAATTTCATAAGCTGAAGTACAACCAACAAACATAGCATTATAAATGTCTAGTTTTTATTCATCATTTTCTCAAAATATAGAATCATGTCATTTGTGAAGTATCATAAGAACTCATGTTGGTAACATTGATCATTTCATTGTTGATGGTGTAATTTTTACTCATTCCAGTTTGGGTGAAAGTAAATGGCTTTTTAAAATTCTTGTATTATATTTTTATCAGTTATAATACAAACATTTAACTATTTATGATGAAATATTGTGCAATCACATTTTATAATTGCTACCAAATAAAAGGTGAAAAGAGGAGTGATTTAAATATGTTAAAAATAACTTAAATAATAAAGAAAAAGATTTTTGTTTATACAAATAAATGATAAAGAAGAAGTTTTTATAGTTTTATATTTACATTTTATAAACAAAATGCAAAAGTTACTAAATTTTGCAAAATGCAATTGCAACCTGTTCTTTACTGTGAAATTGTTAAATTAATAGAAATTGCAATAATAAATATTTCATATTGACATGATTTGTTTTCAGCAAAAAAAAAAATGCTATTTAAAAATTATATTAAAAAAAAAACTTGCTTATTGAATTTGTTGTATATAATTTTGGTTTGAAAACAATTTATTGTAATGTCATATCACAGAATGAAAAAGTTGGCATCTATAGTATTTCTTTTCCATTATATAATTATTTGTATAAAAGTTCTCAGTTTTTTAATTAAATCTAACTTATGTATTGAGAATTTTTATTGTGCAAAATACTCGAAATAAAACAAATTTCATATTCATTTTACATGCAGCTATAATAAATTAATGTTAAAATGTTTAACATGTTAAAAACTTATAAATGTGATTTATATTCAGAACAATATTTATTTAATGTCAAATTTAGTATAATTAAGAAGATATTTACAGCACTTAGTCACAAATTTATAATTTTATTTTAGTTATAACAATTATAATAATAATAATAATAATCTTCATGATAAAATCTGTTGAAATTTCAAATGTATAAAATGTATAAAAGATTACTGCTGCCTTACATAAATACAATAAATATTGTCAATTATCACCCAAATCTTACTGCTATCAAAGCATTTTAAAGACTAAATTTTATTTAAATGTAAAATTTTAAATAATTTGATACATTTTATACAGGCCAACTTTCTTTTCTATGAAATTATTTCAGTACAGAACTATCTTAATTCGTTATTTTTATTATAACATACCGTTTTTGTAAGNTTGGTAAAAGTTAAATTTGGATGCTTATTGTGTTTTATCTAAAAATAATTACATCTTGTTTTTTTTTTATTATTGTGTAATTTTAATAAATTTTGGAAAATTTTAAAACGTAAGTTATGTACTGTATATACAGCAATAATATGTAGATTTGTAAAATATATTAATTTCTGACTTTTTTTTAACCAACTATGCCCATTAGTGCATTAGTGATTTATAAAATTTGATTACTCTAAAAGGGCTTATCAATAGAATTTTTTTAAATGTTTTTTCGTACACTATCAAATAGCATATAGAATATTAATATCTTATAACCTAGTCAGTCGGTGTGCATAAATCAGCAATCGCCTTCTCTGAAAATCCGAAACGTCGAGCTCTCCACTGCAATCCTGGCTTCATACCATTGTTGTTCTGGCTGGACCCATAATGGACCTGTTTTAAAAGCTCTTAGTGTCTGCGGGATAGTAAGAATTTGTAAAAATTATTTTAACCCATAGAAATAACTAAATGATAAAAGATACCGCTACGAAGAACCTACATTCAAATACCTTATAATTCGATTAATATTGACTAATATGAATTATATTAGTCCACAGCTAGGATTATAAATAACTTCTTAGACCTGGCCTACTCTTAATGTACTATTGTGTCTTGAAATAAGTAAATCAAATACATTGAACCTAGCTTAACAGTGCATGGGATAAGTGTTCGCTTAAAAGAACACTGTGTCGGAGTATTTATAGAGAAGTACGCACAAGGGACACTATTCTAGGGAAGGTTTATCAGGGTTATCATTAATCGCATGGTACAGTACATTGCCCAGAATGCACGGTAACAGGGCTTTATACTGCGGTATTTATTGAAATACGCGATATAGTTAAACGAAAGATGAGGTTGAACAAGGCAAAGATGAAATGGATATTGTTTCTCATAAAGATTCATTATTTCACTTTTGCGTGGTAAGAAAATTTTGCCGAATATAATGCATTTCACGAGATCGAAGAAATGCTTGAGAAATCAAAAGGAATATTACGGACTTATTTAAGTATACATTTGTTTGGGTTGTTTGTTGCATGAATAGTTGCGATATATAGTGTAGTTCATTTCAATATTTATAAATTATTGCAAGAAAATTTGATAGAAAGCATTATTGTTCTTGCAATAACGTGGTGTTCGTTTTTATTTTCTAGTCCTACTGTTACACCAGCCTTAAGCTTCCGCAAAAAAAATCAAATTTAAGATATTTTAAAAAATGAATAGTGATAAATGATTGTCTTTCATTTCGATAATTACGAAACAACTTTCCTCAACAAGTACATTTACTCGCTTCTCTTTTTCCATTTCTGTAAACCAACAAGTCTGCACGCGATTGGCCTCTGTGTGCATGGGAAGATCTGAGAAAGTTCCACTAGAATGCTCTGGGCCGGTGGTTTCCAAAGTGGGGGCCCCCTGGACGGTGAGTAAATCTAGGGACGAAAAGAAGCGAGTGGACTGCAGGGAACGCTAGAGGAAAGGTACTGAACAGTGACCATATGTCAGGGGTAGGGTCTCCGACAAATCTTTCCCTTTCCTATATTAAAACAGGTAAGCAGAAACAGATATGGAGAACAACGTGCGGTAAAGACACAAAGTGTGAGGCTCGTAGAAAAGTTTTTATAAGAATATTTCTTAAGATTTTCACACGCGAGTACTCTTTTGGTTCAAAATTTTTATTTTATGATAATGCAAACAAATATAGCCTACTTAATAAATGAACAAATTTAAGAAACATGTAAGATTAAAGGCAAAGTTAATTTGATTATGCTTCTTATTTTTTTATATCTTTAGTTATATCAGGATGTGCATTTAATCAAGCATTCAATCATAAATATTTCTCTGTTGTATGATGGTGAATATAATAAATTAGTAAGTTACTTTAGGCTAATTAAATACGATTAAAAAAAAAAGAACAGCACAAATTTTAAAAATTTTATTTATAATACTTTCATGTTATGATATTAAACATACTTGAAAATAGAAACAAGAGACAATATATCCTGGTAGCATTAACTTACGGACATACCGGGTCATGGGCCGAAGACTTGCCTTCTTAGGGCCTCATCTCACTGCTTAATACTAATATATTTATTCTATAACAGTATCTGTAAAATGCCTGTAAAGAAATTAGGTCAGGACCCTCAAAAAGTACTTAAAACGGCCCTGAATATAGCTTCGTTTGATCAATTTGTTATCGAAATCTTTATTTTCTGATAGACTAAATCATTTTAAGTTTTCAATATTTTCTAATATTCCATTTTCTGTGTCTTTTAAGGCGAATTGTTAAACTGCTACTACAAAACTGAGATAAACATCAAAATAATAATGAAATTTGTTATATTTTAGAATATTCTAGGAGTAATTTTATAACAATTTTTCCTTCTGACTGCAAGTTTTAAACTTTTCAGTTCATTTTTTAAATGTGCTATACAAAGTAATTCGATTGAGCTGTAAGCGAAAACTGTAAATACAAATTGAAATTTAATTACCTGTGGATTCAATAATTAATAAAAAATTATGTGCAATATAATTTAGCTGTTGAAATTTTTTTTGACACTTTAAAATTAAATGAAATTTTAATTATCGTAATGTTCAGTCGAAGAGAAATTCTGTAATTTTTTGTTTGCGAATAGAAATTGAATATTCTATTTAATATTTCTTAAAATAGATTTATTTGGAAAACGTCGGGGAAATTACAAAATATCAGATACTAATCTTAAAATGGTTGTGGGTGTTTTTTTCCCCGAATGAAGTCCTTATGTATGATCCCCTCCATTCTCCTCCCAAATTTTAATTTTTTGCCATGTTCTTCCGGGCATCTTCTCCTACGATGACGGTTGAAAGTCATTAAAGCAACTTCTAGTATCTATTTTTAGATCTTTAACAGTTGTAAGACGTAGTTAAAAATTTTCTTTTATAATGCTCCCAAGCGAATTATCATTTATTGTTAAATCTAGACTTTGAGGAGGCTGATTTGCTCATTGAAATCCTATAAAAGAAAATAAGTAAACATAATTATTTGTTTAATAATTAAGAGATAACACATTGTCAGGGATTTTAGAACACACTTAAAACAAAAATACTACCAAAAAAAAATTAAAACTACAGTGAAAAATATGCAACACTCAAAAAACTATTATTCTAAGTGTTATTGATAATAGCCTAGATATTTATTTTAGAAAGTAATTGAAATATATGAACTTATCCTTTTACAGATTGACTTACAAGTAAAGTAAAGTTTAATCGTGTTTAACAGGAAGTAAATGAAGTTAAAAATAGCCTATAGGCATTTGTTAATTCTGATTAATGAAATATTGTTGTCAGGTATTTATAGATGTTCTTTGTTTATAAAAAATCTGCAATAAAGTATTCAATATATTATAGTGTCCCGGTGTATATTAATCACCCGTGTTATTTTAATCTTTAATTTAATTTACAGTGAAATTCATCCACTAAAAAAAAAATAATTTTTTGAGGACTTAAAAAGAATTGGTTTATTGTTTATTCTTTTAAAATATTCTTTTTCAAGAATTCTTTTTAAATAAGTCCCAAAAAATTATTTCTCAGTTTATTAGTTTATAACAGCGTAAATAAAATAAGTTAAACTTGGCTAAATCTTTTTCTGTTATAAAAACTGAAATATAAAATTTCATAAAATAAATTTTTTTGTGTTTATTATATTAATAAAATCAAAATAAAAAAATCTTAATTACGTTCTCTGATCAGGAAAACATTATTAGAAAATTAGAAATTTAATCATAATATATATTATACCATTTTATGTATTGTTTATTATATTGGTCTAATTCATAAACGAAGCATTTTGTTTTATGAAATGTATTAATTAGGCAGTCATACAAGCTTAGAAATTAGGGGTACTTTTGATTACATAAACAATTACTAAAATCAAAAGTATAATTTCCAAGCCTATAGGCCTACGCCTGTATGTTAAGCCTGTATGCTTGTGTACAATACATATATCCTCACTATCTGTGTGAAATAAAAAGAAAATTATTTACTAACGGTGTTGTAAACTTACTATTCGAGTTTTACTTCTTAGGTTTGCTACGTGATCATGCATGCTAATATTAACACCATTAATAGTAAACGTAGATTAACGGTAAGTGTTTACAGTATTAACCTACGAGGTAACAATTCGAGCAGAAACTAAATAATCCGAAAAGTAAGTGTTAAACGAGATAATGCGTTACGTTTCGGACCTTTAAGTCTTATGAAATAAAATACTTTTCAACGAACAATTATTTATTCTGACATCTTCACAATGCCAGGCTGCAACGTTTTGTTTCAATTATTTTAGTGGTGGTCAATGATGGTCTTACCCCGGCGCATCATACTTTTCCTGATAACAATCGACTCGTGCCGACCTTTAACACCGTTCTGGAGGAAATTTGGAATTGAAATCACGTGACCGGAAGTTTATATATAGTTAAATTGGGGCATTATACCCCTAAGAATACCATATCTGATCTCGACTTTCATCTATCTGATACAGTTCTCAAGATTAAGGAAAGACAGATAGACAGACGGATAGACAGATGTCGGACAGCGAGAATTAATTCTATAAATTTTTCGAATTGCAGCCAAATAAAAAGCTTTTGTTTTTTGTGCTAAATTTATAATGAGGAGTGTTTTTTTCTGATTGAGAAAATTAGCAAATTTAATAGTAGAAAGCGTAATATCGTAATCATTTATCTTATTTTCTTCATTATCTTTTATATCTACAAATTTTCAAAGCTAAAAATTGGGATAGAAAATGTATGTAGTTAAATCTTGCAACCTCTCACATTTGTTGTATATACATTATATTGTATTTGTCTTAGATTAATATAGTTGAAATATTATTAATTTAAAATCGAGATTTTATACAAAATAAAAAAGAATATCTGGAAATATTTTACAGCAATGATCTTAATTTTTTTATTTTGTTCATTAATCAAATTAAATGTCGGCTTGTTTTTTACGGTATTCAGTCTAGCGATCTTCAATTATTATATTAAACAAGACGCGTATGAATGGAGAAATGACAGGATAAGAATGCAATTTAATCTCTTACAGATTCGTTATTTATAAAAGAAAAAGTACACAACTGCTTGGAAGAATGACAAGGAGAAAAAAAGAAGTGAGAATCTATGTGTAGTTTTGGGAATTTCCGATAATTTTGCATCAGTCGGCAAGATTAACACAGTGTCATTTAGCATAACGTCATTATCGTTGGGACACGGATAATCCCATCTAAATTAAGCTATAAATGGGACATCGTCGTTGTGTTCGCTCCGTAAAATCCTATTCGAAATCGCTGCGATTAAGAGAACGATAACGGATAAGGTAAGACTTTATATATAGAGAGTAGATAGCCGAGAATTGTAAAAGATGAGAATCGATGTAATTGAAAGTATAAAAGAAGGAAAATATATTAGTGTAATATTTTTTAAGACGTTAATTTATAAATTCCGACATAATGCCAACCGAGTTAACGTCAAAAGGCTAGGAGGTAACATTAGCATTTGCTAAAAGCCGACTGCTTGGAGTACGGATTAGCGGAGAGTCGAATTATCAGTAACGTCATCTCTCGCTAATGCCATCGAAATGAGAAAGTGCAACGAGATTTCCCAAAGTCGTCCACAGGTGGAGCGACTCACTTGTCAGCCATAGGACATTAACATGGATGGCGCTGGGGATGTGGTAATGGGAAAATGATTACCGCCAGAACATTTTTCAAAGTCGCCAAGTCGTCAGAGTGACAGCGCAGTGATAGCGAGACGGTCGTTTCCAGCCTAACATTACAAATGAGAAAGTGTCTGCGACGGACAATTTGTGCTCCTTTTCTGTTCACCCATTGGATTGTTCGCGCCTTATCTTCCGTGCATCGCTGTGGCTGCGGATTCATTGAGTTGTCGGCAGCTTATGAAGTTTAAACTTTGCAACTAACGCAAACTTTTGTTTGCCGCGAATTAATATCTTGGATACGCGTCTACTTCCGGTCATTAAAAATGTATACACGTTGAAGAAGTGAAAAACTTGGCTAATGAATCTTTCGTTAATGATAAATTATATATTTAAGAAACAAATCTCGTTAATTATTTCGGAAACTGAATAAAATTTTAAAATCAAGTTAAAGCGTTTTTAAAAGAAATTTTATTAATATTTAATAATAAATTATCTCTCAATTTAAATACCAGATGGCGCTACGGTTCATAGAATCATCCTTAAAAAACCTGGAGTGTGGAACTTGTTTTTCACATAGTTTTAAACAAATATTTGACGAATAGAGAGAGAATTTTAAAAGTTTTAGTCTAAATCGAGTCAATAATATTTATATTTGAAAAAAAGAGAGAAAAATGTTAACAAGAATATTCCATTTTGGCCTTAAAACTTTCAGGATTTTGCTGGATGCGAAGCAAAATGCATTAGAAAAAATGAAGGGGATGAGTGTTTGGCAAAGCTGCAAAATGCCAAGAGTCCCAGGTGTTTATTTTTTGGAGAAAGTCGGACTTGATTAATCGCGCTTCGATATTCATTAGCGTTGTAATTTTTGCCAAGAAATCACGCAAATTTGTAGCCAATAAGGATAAGGTAATTTGGTTCGGAGTGCCAGATACGATAAGAAAGAGGGAAAATAAAGTGATAATTCATTATATTTTGTTTTTAAAATATCTTTGACGACTAAAATTTTTCTTCTTCGGATTAAAAGTTCTCGTCGGTTGTCATTGATTTTGTAATTAGTCTCCTGTTTTATATCCCTAACGACTAAAGTTTAAAACATTCTAAAATTGCAATTTGACGAAATTGTTTTGAATTTGAATGCCTTCGAATTGTTTTATTATTATCGTCTTGCTAACTAAACGAATAGATAATAACTATCGAGCGATTAAAGTTTTTCCTTCTGGCTGGCATCGCTCGCTCGTCTATCTGAATCGGTAGAAAAGCCAACGATTGAAAGCGCGGCCCGAAGTATAAATGATTATTATAATAACAAACCGAGGCAATAAAAAAATTGTGCGTATTACAACAACTATTGGGGGCAAAGCATTAGGCGATAAGCGGTAAGGACCACAACTATAACAATTGGTTTAACGCCGATTCTTAATGTTTTACGCAGAATCGACTTTCTAAATGGCTCTCGAGTAAAATGACTCCGAGTTACGAAAAATATTTCTTCTTAATGACTTTCCGTTAAAAGTGTCGTAAATGCCAGAGGAAATGCGACCCATACATTTCTGTAAATTCCACGCTTGTCACGTGATCTACTCGTTGCTTCCTTAATTATGTTGTAATCCGTGAGAGGGCGCTTCGGGGCTGGCTCACGGTTCGAGTTTTTGATGACATCGTCACTCTTCCCAATATGGCCGACCTTTCTTTTCATAAATAATAATAATAAGATTTTCTCTGGTATTATTTATGATTATCGTTAGAAGGATTTTGTGATGAAAAATTCAAATTTTTATTTTTTCACAATAATTCTTTCGTTGTTTCTATTTGCTAAATTCAAATTTTAATAGTCGCGCTTTGTTTATTGAGACTAAAAACGACCAACTTTAACTTATTTTTAGCTACGCAATTAAGAAAAAATTGCTTTCTTTAATGTCTTTTGACAATGCTTCTTTATGAAGTGACTCGGTTACAAAAAGGTAGCCCACCCATGTAGAATCATCTAGCTTTAAATTTCAGTTTTTTTTGGGGGAGAAAAATGATAAAAGTTTTGTTGGAAGTAGCTAAAAATCCATTAAAAATTTTTAAAAAAATACAGTATAATTATTTCTTATTGAAAATCCAATGTTAAATTCAAAACATATCTGATTTTGTACGCGCGATCTGATTGATAGAAGCGGATGTATTTGCCGATTTGTATAAAGAATAAATGTATAATTTATAGAATATATAATATAATATTATGTCCAGAGTTTATTTCTCTTTAATTTTTCTCTATTTTTCTTCGAAATGTAGAAAGTTACGACTTTCGATAGTAAAATACTGATAAAAATAAAATTAAAAAAAAAGGAGAATAAACTGGCTACAAACCCCAGACAGTCCCTGAAATGATAGTCACAACGAATTGTCCAACCGTAACACTATCTAAATGTTAATTCGGCAACATGCTTTTCACCTTGACTGCAGAATACATCTTCGATCGTTGCCTTATCAGCAGCCACCAGCCGCTTGTAACTTTGCTCGGACTAGTACATTCTAGATAGAGGGTTGGGGAATAAGTCACACATAGTTGAGAATTAACGTCTCATTTCTTGTGTTTTGGTCTTCTAAATATTTTTAGTTACTGCTAAATGCGTCCCTTTTCTCCGTTTTCTCATTTCTGTTCAAGTTTTTCCGCAAAGTTGCCTTGAAATCGTTCCTTATTAACCTACAACTTTCAGTATGATCGACTAAAACTATACTTACATAACTAACAGAATGTGTTAATGTTATATATAAGCGCATAAAAATGCAAAACAAAATATTATTTTGTATAAAATATCTATTTAATAGTTTTAAATCGAATTGCATAATTAGAATTACTTAAAGTTTTACACTCGAACTAATTTTCTATTATATAGATCATATAGCTTTTATTTAAATTTTTTATGTATACGAATAGAGGAGATGATTTTAATTTAATTCTATACATGTAGTTAGTTAAATAAACAACGAATATAACTGTTCATATCATATGTAATTAATATAATTTGACTATAAATGAATATTATATCCTGTGTGAGTTACTTTATAGTTTTCGTGTCAATATAAAAGTTATAATGTGTGATTACGATGATAAAGATTGGTATTCTTTGTATTATAATTACTTGGTACAGTAAAATAATGGGATTATAACACGAAAATTATGTAATTATTGCTATATTTTTCAGATTTTCATTGAATGATGAGGAAAACTGGGCTCAGTATTTGTAGATCTGAAATACTATAGGCTATATTGTAAATAATAATGAATGAAATCTGTCTTTATCTTTAGATGAGTGTTTTTGATTTATATATTGGTTTTTATGATGAAAATGTCTTGTTTTTTTAACGAAATTTATCTGAGAAGAAAATTCGTTTTCTTTAAAGATATATGGGCCGCGTGTTTTTGTAAACATAGCATTAAAACAAAAACTGAATTTCTGATGAAGATAGATGATTAATGTAATTAAGAATCCTTTTTTCTAGTCGTAATTAAGCAAATAGGGCATGAGAATATACTAATTACTACTAAAAAAATGGAATTGGTTTCTTTAATGAAAGATTTACGAGATATTTAAATTGGCAAAGAACTTTTTATTTTTTAAATTACACCGTAACTATTAAAGTAGAAAAAAACGCGCTTACTGTATTTATATTTAATAAAGTTAACGCTCTGACATATTTAAGAAAATTTGCCTCATCCACAAACAAGGAAAGACCGAATTTATGGACCAAGCCGACCGCATTTGCTAGTAGATAAGGCTAAGAGATCTATTGTTCAGCTAATTAAACACAAAGAATCATTTTGCATATAAAAAGTGACAGAGTGGTCATAGTTTTAAAACTGAATGAAGGAAAATTCCTGATTAAGAAGACCTAAAGAATGGAAACTTATCGATCCCTTTTAACTTAATGAGACTAGAAGCTCATTACCAGCAAAAGTCCAGCCATTACAGTAAACCTTAATTAATACGTATGTCTTGATGACAGTAGTGTGGCTTTTTTAGTTGATACAAAATAACCATGATTCTTTTGAGATCTGTATTCGATTACGAGCACAGGAGTGAGTTGGTCGTTTTTCTTTGCCTTCTTTTCATTTGGATCTGGCGACCGAAGAGACAGAGAATATCGGATAAAGACAAGAAAGATGATGAGGTGTGCGAGTTAATTAAGCATGTTTGTGATGGAAAAACAGGGTGTAAGATCGTTACCGTCTCAGACAATAGAAGCTGGGAAAAACTAATGAAGAAGAAAGATGACTTAATTACTTTTCGTAAAACGGAATTCGATCCACTTCGATTGACAATCTTTGCATAAACTATCAGCTAGTAATATCAGGCATCATTTATTTTCAATGCAATAGGGGAGGAACGTATGCGTTTCGAAATTTAATTTATCTTTCGGCATTCAAGAATTTTTATATTCTAATGCCGTATGGAAAATATGAAAAATCTTTTTGTGATTTTTCAAGCGTCTACCTAATAATTGAAGTTTTACCAACGGTCAGAAAGTTTTTATTTAAGTGTGACGTTTTTGTACTTATCTGACTGACTGGGCGAGATATAAATGGTAGACACAATCGAAGAAGGTTTGATATTTCTGTCCTCTATTGCTTTCAGCAATCGACAGAGATCGCTTTGTGCATCGGAGCGTAGATGCCAACCCCATCTCCAAACTGGGACTTGTCGTCCTTCATTCCATTCCATTCATCAAGTGATGTCGTCTAAGCTTATCTGGCTTTGGCTGGGAAAGGCTCAGTTTTCTCCAACACAACCATAACAGAGACAACATTGTTCTTGAATAGTTGATGGTCCGTCCAGTGTCTTCGGTCCACTAACCAACTGCCGAACTAGTTTTTTCCGTTGTCCATTTCTGTTACGTGAAGCTTCATTTCCGGGAAAAGGAGCGATCAATAGAAAGAGAATTTTCATTTCCGCTCGGTCTATCTCTTTGACTTGGATGGTGAGTTTTTACCTAGCCAACTGCAACCGCATCAACTTATGACTGATGATGGTTATGTAATTTCTAGGAGATGGTCCCTCCCAACAGATTCCTTGCCAGATAGAAAGAAAGTTACCTCTGTCTCCCAATCACGTTCCCCCGAGGTTCTGAACACATTACTGATGATAGGCTTCCTTTCCTTTTCATACCACTCCGTCTGCTTCATTCCGTTCCAAACCTTCCATAGTTTTCCTCAATGTTTTTCTTCATATTCTGCTTATAACAATTATTATTCCCCTTACATTTTAATTCGTTTACGGTTTTAAAATTTCAAGATGATTTTTAAGACATTTATTTAAAATTTTAAAAACACAGAATAATTTTATTCAATTTCCTATTTATTCTAAACAGAATAACATTTATTAATAAAAAAAATAATTCGATATTTTAAAAAAAAAAGAAGAATTTTTCATTAAATTTTATCCGAAAAAAGCGTTGAATTTTGCAATAAAAAAAAATAATAAGATCGTGGCGATAGGAAAGCCAGTTCGAAGGAAAAGCCAATTGCTAAAAGTGAAACCAATGGATTACCGAGTTTTAGAAGGAAGTGGAAGGAAAAGATTAGAGTATAAGATGGGGTCTGTTAAATAAAATTAAGGAAAATCTGATAATTTGGTAGGATTTTTATATAATTTTACTATATAATGATCAATGTTTTCGTTGTTATAAACTGTTGAATGCCGAGAAGAAAGTTGTTTTTGTAGATTTAAACATAAATAATTTATATTTTATTATGCTTAGTTAGCTTACAACTTATAATTTCTTAAATAAAATGACTAATTTCAAGCAAAATTGTGAAAAACTCGTTACAAACACAGCAATTTTATATTCAAAACGATACTAGAACAAAATGGTTTTTGTAAATAAATTAAATATATTTTTTCTTAGAAAGCATTTACAAAATGTATTTTATAATAAAAATTTAATTATAAAAATGAAAATTTATTCAAAACAATAATGAATATTTAAAAAAAAATAGATACGAATACTCTTATTATTGTATTTTGTATGGTAAATTCATTAATTTGTTAATTAATAAACGAGTAAAAAGGTTTTGATTTTAGGAAAAAAAATGGCGATTTTATCGTTATCAATATATTTTCAAGATATATCGATTCGAGATCGCGATCAAAAGCAAATAATTCTTCCCAAGAGGATGATCATTACTCATTTAGCTAGTAAATATTTGGAAATATAGAGATAGCACCTGGTTAAAGATTTGATCTTACAGAAATTGGAAAATCGAATTTTCAAAACCGATCCCGTTACAAGAGTAATATAATACTAGAATTTTACGAGTATAATTTCAATTTTTTTTTTCTTTCTAATTTTCATTTTTTTGAGAGTTTTGCAAAGATATACGACCATTTCTTGGATACGGTGAAATATTTCACAGGCTATTCTAGATCGGCCGAGTAACGAAACTTTTCAAATGGTTTCTATTAATATTCAATAGGACAACTTTTCATAATACGATATTCTATCGGCCGAGAGAAAGTATTTTTACTACTGCATTCCCTCGGAAACGGAATATCTGAAATATTCATAACAATAAAATTGGAAAATAAAACATCAGTTTTAAGCCTCTGTCCCTTAAAGTAGGCATCAAAGTTTATATATACTATATTATTATTATTTTTTTATTCGATCGTCGTCGAAATTTTACAACTTAAAGATGATGGATGCATTTATCTATCTTAGGGATGTGCTTTGTTTCTTATAAGTGAAATAAATAAGTAGTCTACGATAAGAAATACAAAAAGCTTGAAAAACGATTCGAAATTCTAAATTTCAAATTTTATTTCCAGTTATAATTTCATTACAAACGTTTAGAAAAATGTTTTATAAGTTTGTAATAACAAATCTTTCAAATAAACTCAATTTATTTGGATTATTGAAACCCTCCTTAATTACTGCTTTTATTAATACAATTAAGGGAATCCTTGAACTTGTAAGTATCGAAACGGCTACAAAACTTAAATAAAATTGAGATTTCTCATCGTTTACTTTAATCAATCTTTTTTCTCCCTTATCATTAACTTGTCAGCTTATTATCATGGCTTCCTTTCTCTGTATACAAACTCTATAAATTCTCTGTATAAATAAACTTTGTGCTAATTCGAAATGATGTATCTATGAATGAATATAACGCATGTTGATTAGCTATTTTCTCTACGTCGTTCAGGAAATATCTGAGACAGTAAGAACTAAGCGCGCATTTTAAAGATACCGAAATGACGGATCGAAGGCATTAAAAGAGTTTGGGTTGTAACAAACGAAATTTAGGAAAAAAAAAATTCCGAATGGATTGTTAACAATATTGAAAATCTCGTAGTTTGGCAGTTAGAGTAAAGAAAGGAAAGCTGGCTGAGTTCGTTAACCAGCCGCGATCAATGGAATTGAGATGTTGAGGATGAAGACAACGGTCAGACAGGGAACTAGATATCTAGCGTCAAGCAGAAAGGGGTGGATAGACGAGGGTGGAGAAAGGCTGGTTAGCGGAGAAGAAGAGTTAAATGAGACGCTGGTATCCCCTTTCCCTCCCACCTGGGCGGTTTCGTCCATCAACATCAGAACGAACGAGAGTGATGACTGATGAGGGTGTGCCGTGTCTCGTTATGCTTATAAGCCTCATATCATACAGCTTATTTTTGTAATGAGGTTCTATGAAAACGTGAGGGATATTCATCACTCGCGAATATCTCTAGCGCGCTAATGGACTCCACTATTAATTTCCCAAACCGTGACATTGTTTCCTTAGATTATCATTTTTATTAAAAGTTACTCAATTTTAGTTATTTAACATTTTTACTAACATCTTTCTGCTTTTATTTTCGATCGTTTTTCTCAAATTATATATATATTTTTTTCGATTAAACTTACAAAATCATATATATATATTTCTTTTATTTTATGGACCTAAAGCTGACATTTTGCATTAAAAAAATTGTCCATTTTTTACGGAATAATAAAATATTTTAGAATATTTTTTAATCGAATTTTTTTGAAAACTTGTTAATATAAAATAAAAAGCGTGTTATCGAAATGTATATTTACATTATATCAGTGTGAAACTTTTATTTGAAATGTCTGCGTTTGAATTATTTGGAAAATAAGTAAAGATTTAAAAGAAATTTCGGTTTTTGCAAGCGAAGCTCCGTGCCATGCGAAAAAGAATGGTCTTCAGGGGCCAAACATTAACCTTTTATTTTAAAAACAGCGTGTTAAATCGAAGTGGAATAAAAATAGATTGATCCGAACAAAGTCAACCTTGGATTATAGAAGAAACTCGGCAGCAATAACTAATTCTCCAACAGTCTTCAAAATTCAGCAGATCGCCAAAAGATCGATCATATACTCGCTTTATTTCTTTTGGTCTTTTTTCCCCAGTTCTGCTCTGCACTGGTTTCGAGAGTCGTTAGCTCGTTCCTTGCACGTCCCAAAACAGACCATTCGTCTCCCTTATCTCTGGCGTGGCTCGCCTTCCCCATCTTATTCCCAACCCTCTTTCCCCCCTACGGATTGCTTGGGGTCTTCTTCTGATTCGATGAAGCTAAGCTGACTTGTTTTTCCTTCGCTCTGCGCTCGTGTCAGCCATCCTCTCTGTCTGAGAACAGAAGGAGGAGTTTGTGCTCCAACGATTCCAGCCAAATCTTCTCTGTCCTCCGTTATTTATTGGTCTTCTGATAAAGGAGGCCCGTTTTGCGTTCTTCATTCTCTCCATTTTTCGTCATTTTTTCCGGTTCAAATTTCTGTGTTTCTTTGGTTTACTTTACTAAACTATTGGAAATGGTCGGAGAATATTATTCTCCTCTATTACGGCCTTTCTCCTATCTTCTACGTTACCATGGCTTACGTAACAATTATGCCAGAAATTAATTATGTAAACAAACAATTTTGTCTGTTTAAACTGAGAACTGAACGTAAAGTATTTCTAACCAACAGCGGCTTATGTATATAATTTAATTCTCTTGATATTCAATAACTAAATGAGATGGGTTATATACTCGAATCCCAAACCACTTCTGACGAACAGATCACAACAGAGAAAGCCTTATCAATAAATACTAACTTGTGGAGAATCATCCAACTGCAATCCAACTGCTTTGCTAATTACATATATTAAAGATAACAGTCTGAATTGAAATCCCTTGACAAACAAACTTCGATTGTCATAATTCGAAATTTGGCCTCCATTGTTTACTAAGATTATATACAAATAGATTTATCCTGATTATTCATCTGGAAATATTTATAGCCACCCGAAATTGTTTAGAATCCTGAATTGATAAAGTTTAGTTGGGCAGTTGGATGGAAAATGCTCTTCCTTGTTTTCCTGTTCAATATGTCTTCTTAGATTGCATTATGCTTGTTTATATTTCAAATTACAATAGTTTAGTTAGGCCTAAATTATCTGAGATATTTGATGTTTTTTTTACTTTTGACTTAATTAAGTAGTAAACATTTTATTCCTATATCGCGAATTTTATGTATTTTATAATTATATAATTACGTATTCCGTGAATTAGTCCATATATCAAAATCACACATACAAATTACTTTGTTGCATCTCTATCTTGGCTGTTAACACTCAAAAATTCCGTGTTTTATTATCATTTTACCACCTTTAAAACTTCTGTATTTAATATAAAACGATAAATTTTAAACAATTTTCTGATTATTCTAGATATATTTTATAGTAAAAATAATCTTAGATACGGCTTATTTCGGCTTAATTTTTAATCTTGTATAATTTACGATTTGTTCTAGTTATTTTTCTATAAATAATTAATGAAATGTTTAAATTAACTATCAAAATTTGATGCTAAACAAATATTCAAATGAATAGAATTGAAGTTTTATTGTTAAATTAAATATAATAGAAATTTGTAGCTTTTGAAGCGTAGTAAATCAAAAAGTAATATTTTAAAATCGATTTTTTTCCTATAAATTCTTCAAATCTTCTTCCACGCTCACTTTTTTCCTTATTTCTTGATTGCAAAACTCCAGAGTGGAGTCCGAAAAAGTCAAATTACGGAAGAAATGTACTATTGAGATATTTCTATGGAAGAAATGGAGACGATAACAAGCCAGCTTCTGGATGTAAAAGCAGTAACTATAAATAGTTACTTTTGCGTGCGAAATCGAAGAATCTATTTCTAAGTTTCGAAACTTCATTCTAGTCCGAAGCAAAAAGAAAGAGTGGGTTCTATGCCCCTCGGTGCCATTTTCTCTGCAGATTTAGGAGAGAAGACGATAAGGGACATCCGGGGACTCTAAGGGTGAGCCGTCTTTTGATGGTCGTCGCTGGATTTCATTTCCGACAAATTCCCCGCGCACACATATCTATTTCCGGTGGAAAGAGGCGGAAAAACCGTCTCAATATCCCCAGCTTCATAGATAGTTGTAGCATCAGCGACGACTCTCCCCCTCTTAGCCAACTTACTCGCCACTAGCAACAAAAGCCATAAAATCGAGTGATATTGAACCACTGGGGAAAAGGAATATATGTGTTTATCTGATGCGACCAAGATGACGTGTCTTCTACTACCCTATCTCGTACGCTTTCCGTTGATAGACTGCACCGAGTTGATGGCAAATGGAGATAGCGAATGAAATCGCAACAGAGTATCCATGCTTCTAGCCTCCTTCAAAACCCGGTTAGTAAGCACGGCAGATAGATTAACTGTATGTTGCTATCGCACTCTAGATAAACATTTAAATGACGATAGAAACGCGTTTGACAGACTCACTAGACGACCGGAATCAGGGCGTGTCGGCCTAGAAAAGGTTTTAGACAGATTGGCCAGAAAAGAGAGTGATGTATTGTTTTCCGTCCGAGAACTCCACATCGTACATCACCTGACTCTTAATGGATAACGCGATGGTTTGATGGAAACTCATTATTGATTCCAACAGAAACTTCCCTTATGATGGCCCGACGTCGGCTGTTTTTCTCAAATGACGTTTCTCTACTATCAATTAATCTACCTTAATCATTACATCTTGTTTAATTAAATCCTATCTATCGTCGATTGACTACGAGAACCTTTTGTTGCTGGATTGGCGTTATCTGTAAATATCGAGTACTCGTAATAACTTCTTGGTTATTGTAAAGCGTGTAAAACTATTTCCACTAACAATGCTGGTGCTATTGTTTTCTATCATTATCTTACACTATATAAAACCTTTACAACTATCTTTCTTTAATAAAGTTCGTCTTAAAGAAAAATATTCTTCACTTTTTAGTGATTCCCAAATAATATAAATATAAAACGATGCGGATTTAAAGAATATTTTGGTGTTTTATGACATTTCCGATATCAGAAAAGTGGAGCGAGGTTCGAAAGAGCCGGTTTAATATTTCCGATAGTTTTAAAATCAATATTTTAGCGATAAATCTTCTTCCAGCAACTTTGTTTCAGAATGTGCAATCTTGAGCGAATTTAACCGCCAGCTCACGTGTGCAGGGGGTTTAAAGTCACGCTTCTGATTTACGACGGTGTAAATAACTCAAAGGGTCCGTCTTATAATGGCCTCTTTACAACCTGCCTTTTACAACAAGAGGAAGGAAGAGATGTCGAACGATCGCCAGAAATTTCCACTCTTCTCTCCCCCATTCTGCACAAGTAGCGTAAATGCTATCCTACCATTAAAATGTAATGGAGTAGGACATCGTAAAACAGTCGAAACCTTGATTACAGTTCAAAGCCTTTACGAGTGGAATTCACACAATATTTCGTCCGACTGGGACGTTACTTGTGTGTGTAAAGAGACGAAAGCCCAACTGCAAAGTTTAGGTTCTTTTACAATCTAGCCATGAGTGGGAGTGAATGAGGTTCTGTGTTAGAAATCTGTTTTACAACCTCGTTTCGTCGACTTCCGTTCTTTTCCCATCATGTAACACTATCCATTTACTGTCTTCTGTAGAAAGGCTTTAATGCATAGCGCAGCAGTAACGCAGTGAAGTATGAATCGCAGGCGTTTGTGACCGAAACAATAGCTTATCCAAAGAGAAGATTGGAAAATTGCTAGCAGTCAACTAAATTGAGTCTATAAACAAGTTTGTGTTAAGCAATAGATACGGTTGTTTCCGAGACTATTTTCACATCTAACTAGTCAGAGATACAACTAAAGAAATAGGCTGTGTAAGCTATTTACAACTTCAATAATGATCTGACTTTTGCTTTCGAAATAAAAAGAACAGAGGAAATAGTTGTCCGTTAACACTAGCGATAACACTTTCTTCTCATTTAAGATTCAGTCAATTTGAAAACTCGTTTCGTTCGATTTAAATTCCAACAATTACTTTTATTTTATGGATTTTTTTGTTGCGTCATCGCATATGAAGTTTCCAGGGAGAGAAGGATGACAACAATTAGATATTTTGTGTTCAACTTAACAAATACAATTGTTTATTTTCTTTTAATCTCTTAAATATCGTTTCTTTAAATCTTTTCTAACTTTATATAATGCATATAAAGTTTTGTAGTAATAAAAAAACGTTTAAAAATAAATTACTGCCATTAGTTAATAATTCATTAACATTAATTAAATTCAGTAATTTATTTAAGATAATAAAAGTATTAAAATTAATATTTTTCTCGAAAAATATAATTGAAAAATAATATTCTTCATAAGTTTATTATATAAATAGTTTCGTCAGAACTTTAATAAACTATTTTACTTTCAAAACTTAATTTTGAGAGAATTTATTCAAAACTTTTAAACATTATTTGAAACTTTTCTTTTAATTCCCTATAATGTTATTATAATTTATGTATGTCGTATCTATTATATTATTAAATTGTTGTTACAAATATAAACTAGATAGTTGGTAGCATCAGCATCAATCAACAATCAGACAAAGCTCCAAATACCTACACGGTATATGCTCTGATGATCTCTGGCATTATTCTGACATATCATATGTTCTGTTGTTCTCGTATGTCACCTCGCCTGCATTAGATATCCTACTATTCACGTTCCACTCTGACATATTTCGGTCAATCTCTATTGCCTCATTAATAAAAATGTCACAAAAAAAAAATATATTAGCTTCACAAATCAAGAGTAATTTATTAAAATATTTGCAAAGAAAACTAAAATAGATATATTAAAAATCGATATTTAAAATTCTATTAATATAATTTATTATTGTAACGATGATTGATTTTTGTAGTTTTCTTACTTGTTATAGATAAGATCAACTTCAGAAAAAATAAATAAAATCTTTATAAAAATGTATCTTAAACATCTTAAGATAAATTTAATTACGTATATATCATTCCAATTATTCTATATTTTTGTAAAACGTTGGCAACTGGCATACCATTTTTATTCATTTCCTGCATTACACGCTTCCATATGTTCTAGTAGCAACAAATAGAGTCCATTTCTATTTTCTAGGATTATCATTAAGAACAAATCTTAAACGTAGATAAAATTCTTTCGTTTTTTTTTTCTTTTAACTTACACTTTAATTGTATAATAACTAAAACCGGATATAATTATAGCTGGTTTAACGGTCAATTAAATCGTATTTTTTATTACTATAATAGAACTTCAGATAACAAGAAAAGATAATTTTCTTGCTGAAAAAGCGTAAAGCTATAAGCACGATTATGTCAATTAAACAGAAATATAGTAGAAAAAATTTATATGACTACTGGATGCTTTAAAATTATAAAAGTGTCATACTAACTTTACAGTAGGCTATTTAACTTTATAGCGTGTTGCAGATAAAATAAACTTTTTTGTAGAGAAAAGATATTTTATTCGGAAAGGAAATTAATTTTTATAAATTATAAACAAATATTATTTTTTTTTTATCGAGTTTATGTAAATATAAACTGCATATTCTATAGTAAATATTCTATATAAAGATAACTTTATTTAATGGAGAAAAAGTAATAAAAAGATATACATATATAAATTATTTTAGAAAATATCTATTTATTTTAATATAATGTTTTAAAAGAAAAATAATTATCTTGATATAATAATAAAAAGAAAATTTAAAATAACTTTAAAGCTATTTGTTATCGATTATGAAACAACCATCCAGACTAAGCTGTTAAATCCAAAAGTAATCAGAGTATTAGGGATAAACATTGCAACTTCTTATCTTCTCTGGATCCCATATTCTATATAATTCTAGATATTGAAAATTTTAAGTAGAGAACACCAGCCATAATAGTTTCAGTTGGATTGGTCTTTTCTTGTTGCTATGTAAGTGGTTTTATTTTGTTTAGTTTTAAAAGTTTTAAAATATTTAGTTGTTTGTACGGCTGCTTAAATTGCGGCCTATCATATATTAAATCAATTGAATGTTCTTTTTATCGGATCTATTTTTAACATTAGTTTGTAATAAAATAAGACATTCGTAATAATTATGTCATTATCGAATATTCTAAATATTTAAACAGCATATAAAATCTATTTTCACGTAATGTTTTAATGAATTAATATTTATCTAGTAGTTAAATTAAAAATTTAACTTAAGTTATCTATTATTTACAATGATTTAATTATTAATTATTCTTTCTTTTAATTTTAAGAATGATAATTACATTTATTTAAATAATTATATTTCAGTATAATTTTATAAACAATTACTTCAGATTAATTAATATTATTTAAGTAAAACGTGAAATAGTTTCAAAGAAGATATATAAATTAAATAACTGCATCGAAGCATAACTAAAGCAGAAATTAAATCAACTTCTCTTCCATCACTTCGATTTGTTTCGCATTTCAGCTTTTGATTAGATCAATTATCTTTTTCGATGATAGATCTGGTTATCAATGTGAGATTTTAGCTCAATCTTTCGATTTTCAATGCTTTAGATTATTAGTTATCAAACTAAACAATGTTTTAATAAATTTGATACATTTTTGATATTTCATATTATCAAAACCAAAAATTTAAATGGGTTTTAATTAAGCAAGAAAGAGAATAATCGAGTTATCAATAATGTATAATTTAGTTAATTTAATTGCTATAAATTTAATTAAGTTTATTAATTATCTTTGTATGTAATCGGAGAATAAAACTAAAAATTATAAATTTCGTATTTAAACTGTAAAAAAAAATGAAATTTTTTTGATAATTTAACAACTGTAGAGACGTTTGTTTGGTAGGTTTGTGTCTAGGGGCGGTTCTAATAAAGAACACGCCCACACGACAATACGTTTGGAGGGTTAACCAATAGAAAGAGGCGCGGTCTGATGTCCTGTTTGAGATAAAGTGGAGGTCGACTGCCATGATGGAAAATCATCCAT
Organism: Centruroides sculpturatus; assembly: GCF_000671375.1. NCBI lineage: Eukaryota > Metazoa > Arthropoda > Arachnida > Scorpiones > Buthidae > Centruroides > Centruroides sculpturatus. The sequence goes on along the minus strand of NW_019385018.1, from coordinate 179,449 downwards.
TGTCTGTTATAACTGATAGAACCGTGTTTAATCGCTTTTACCATTTTGAAATCAGTATTAAGGGAAAAAGTATTGTTATAAAGAACTATCTAAGTGTGAATGGAGTTGACAAACGCAGAGTCAGTCGAATCTTAGGTCACTCGCGAAGCATTTATTATATCATAAAAAACGGGTGTATATAAACCTTTTATATTTTATTTTCTTACTCGCTTATTTACTTAATCTTTTAATTTCTTATATTAAACAAAATAAATAAGATAATATTTTTTCTTAGCCATTAAAATTCGAGAAGTATTATTACATTTAAAAGAATGAGAATTATTTTAAAAGATAAATTCGTAAAAACTAATTAAAATAGAAAGAAAAGTTTTCTTTTACGAAACGTATTTTTCGAATGTTGTTAACTATCTGATTTGATTATCAAATAGATTGCATGGGAATCGATTTGAACAAAATAATAATAAATCATGCGTTGCATATAATTTGTTTCTTGTTTGGGGAGGATCTTTCCAGTGAATCAATGGCAATTATGGCAGCAATGGTGCAATCAACAACGTTAAAAGGAGAAGATTAAGCCGTGGGATTACCGGAAGCTCCTTTCTGCGGACGATGGCAGATAACAAGAACGCCATGCGAGATTTAGACCCATCGAGGAAGACACCCCGGGTGTTTAGTGTTGTCAATGGTAAAAGTATGGAAATTGGTGACGAGTATTTTGTTAGAAAGCTAATAGAGTTTGGGACGGGGATGGGATGATTTCGTTAATACTCTTGTCAAAGAGCTAGTTTAACTGATGCAATAAAACTTGAGTATCAAGTTTTGGCATATTATCGTTAAAATTTGTTATTTCGCTTTTCGAAATAACTGAATATATCTATATCTTTAATAATTTTCTAGGTAAATTAAATTAAAATTCCTATCTATAACATCTTAATTATGTTTTATTGTTTTTATATGAAGAAATTATACAGTATGACATTAAAATAATTTATTTTAGGTGTTATAAAAAATTTAGCTTGATAGAAAGAGAATAAACTAATATTTTATATTTATTGTACAATACGTTATCGATAAAAATATTTATTTATAAAATTAACTTTCAGTTTACTTATTTTTTATTTTATTGAGTGCATTAGCAATCTCATTTACTATCCCCATAAACTATATCCATAAACTAGTAGGTAAATTATTAAGGATCATAAGAAACTATATGGAGCAATGAATTGATTATGGCTTAATTTATAGGCCTACGCCATTCTGATTCGATGGAAATAACGTTCATCCTATATACAGCGGATCATTAACCATTTAAAAGACGAATATTCATTCTACATATAGTTTCGACGGGCTCCCACGCTATTTAAATTAGCCATTTCTTTGCGCCAACACGGCAGCATTGACACTACGTCTAACCGGATTTGGAATAATCCTCAAATATTTGCGTCAACGAAAACGACTGACTTTTCTTTCACATCCAACCGGTATTATAATGCACGCTAAGTCAGAAACGAGAACGAAAACCCGTATTGAAGAGGCATGTCTACAATGGAAGAGGTCGCGCGACCGTTCACGCGACTTGGCTAGAGTCACATTGCAGCGGCACACGCCGAACACACTGATAGAAACGTCGGGCCGTTGTACGGTTGACACTCCTTAACGAAGCATGCATTGACGGTTTTTAGCGTGACGACGGGTGATCCATGAGAAAGTTGGGCGGGAGTTTCCTATATTTGGTCACGCTTTAGCCGCACGGCACAACAAAGGCCGAGAGAGGCGAATATGTTCGGTGATGGATGTGAAGGTTGTGCAAACATTAGTTTTTCTGACGCAGTGTTAATGTGATACGTCGGATCCATTTACAAAGAAACAACGTTTGGCTTAATAAATGATTTAGGCCTATGTAAGTCGGCTATTCGAAAGACTTTATATTAATATCTGGCGTGTGTGCTACGCTTTTTTTCCCTTCTCCTTTTTATACCAGAATGAACAAAAATTAAGAAACATTTGCCAGATGCCGTTCACGTGTTTTTCTAAATTTACTTCGCGAGCATAGAAATAACAAAAAACTAATTTATTTTATTAATTTTTTAATGTGTACCCTAGAACTATTTACACAATTTACATAAATTAAACTTTCTTTGGGTTTTGTATTAAATTAAATCCACATAAATCCACACAAAGACTCAGACGATTGTAAATATGCTAATAGGCCTATATTTATTACAAGACCCTACATTTTGCGTTAAAATCGCGGCTATTTTATTTATTAATAACAGAATTTATTGGTTCGAAATTTATTATAAAAATAAATAAAAATCATATTAAAATCAATTTTAGAGTTTTATTGTTTTTGATTTTTTAAAGTAGATAAATTTAATAAAATCTAATATTTCATTTTTTTTCATACATTTTTTATACTACTTTAGCATCAGCCATTTTCGTCTTTTATTTATTCCTTCTATTTACTCGTGACAATACAATAATCTTGAGATCGTCACTTCTAGAAAAGTATCTGAAACAAGGAAATAACTTCCATAGAATTTTTTAATGATAATAATTAACAAGACCGAAAACGTTAGAAGTAATAAACTTCGGCTGCAAGATAAGATGTATTAGTAAGTTTTTGATAGTATAGTATGCAGTCTCGAACGATTTGCAATTTGGCATCGCCGGCCAAAATGATAATTATATATGCAATACTTTTCTGAGTGTATAATTACTTCAAAGATTATAACCTTTTAATATTTATGAATTATTTTATTTTAAATGGCATATTTTTTCTTAGTGAATATGATTTAGTTCTTAAATTTCTTGAATCTCTGTTAGAATATGTGTTTGTATATAGCTATATATAGACTACTGTATATCTAAGAAACTAAAAATCCAAGTATGTAAGAATCCAAATATTCAAAAGTGCTGAAATCTATATTAGAATGCAAACAATAACGTTTCAAATATATAAGTTATTCTATTCTTAATCTTATACAAACGTTACTTCAAAGACAGAAGTTCGTATTCATTTCATATAATATTATATCATTAACCAGAATTAAATTCTTTATTAGTTACATTTATTTCAAAAATTGAAGTTTAGTTACGGTTGTAATGGAAATGTTTTCTATTTTCTGTTTTTATTATTTTAATAATTGAGCTGTAAAATTTTGTTTCGCTTTATATAAGCTTATTTATCAATTTCGAAACAACAACAAAAAAATTATTTACAACTTTATGAAGTGAAAATCAAATGACAATCTGAGATATAATGCAATATAAACTTTTCTTATTTGGAATTTTTTACTGTATTCTTCTTTAAAATTTATTATTAATGTTAATNATGAAAAATCTCTTTGTGATTTTTCAAGCGTCTACCTAATAATTGAAGTTTTACCAACGGTCAGAAAGTTTTTATTTAAGTGTGACGTTTTTGTACTTATCTGACTGACTGGGCGAGATATAAATGGTAGACACAATCGAAGAAGGTTTGATATTTCTGTCCTCTATTGCTTTCAGCAATCGACAGAGATCGCTTTGTGCATCGGAGCGTAGATGCCAACCCCATCTCCAAACTGGGACTTGTCGTCCTTCATTCCATTCCATTCATCAAGTGATGTCGTCTAAGCTTATCTGGCTTTGGCTGGGAAAGGCTCAGTTTTCTCCAACACAACCATAACAGAGACAACATTGTTCTTGAATAGTTGATGGTCCGTCCAGTGTCTTCGGTCCACTAACCAACTGCCGAACTAGTTTTTTCCGTTGTCCATTTCTGTTACGTGAAGCTTCATTTCCGGGAAAAGGAGCGATCAATAGAGAGAGAATTTTCATTTCCGCTCGGTCTATCTCTTTGACTTGGATGGTGAGTTTTTACCTAGCCAACTGCAACCGCATCAACTTATGACTGATGATGGTTATGTAATTTCTAGGAGATGGTCCCTCCCAACAGATTCCTTGCCAGATAGAAAGAAAGTTACCTCTGTCTCCCAATCACGTTCCCCCGAGGTTCTGAACACATTACTGATGATAGGCTTCCTTTCCTTTTCATACCACTCCGTCTGCTTCATTCCGTTCCAAACCTTCCATAGTTTTCCTCAATGTTTTTCTTCATATTCTGCTTATAACAATTATTATTCCCCTTACATTTTAATTCGTTTACGGTTTTAAAATTTCAAGATGATTTTTAAGACATTTATTTAAAATTTTAAAAACACAGAATAATTTTATTCAATTTCCTATTTATTCTAAACAGAATAACATTTATTAATAAAAAAAATAATTAATTATATTATGCAAATTTAGTTCTTTTTAAATTGCAATTTCAAATATTTAGTCGTGTTCTATATCACATAAAGGCCACGAACTCTTAATTGGAGTTAAAAGAATCTATGCTAAACTTTGATGTAAACATGTTTAATATTCGAAATATTTTAAACAGCCAGCAGCTATCATAACTGAGATCTTCCAATTAACAATTATAAGCCCAACTAATTAATATTTTTCTTTTGTTTAACGCCATCTAACTTTACAGAAAAATAAATATCAAAGTTGTCAATTAGAAAGTAGGGGGTTTAAAGTTATAACGGAAGGAGGAAGAGGAAATTCCGCGAAATGTAGCCAAATTTCCGATTAGCTAAATTAGCTGGAAAATTTTAAAATACCGATTATCAACTCGAGTCCGATAATAATCGGAAGAAACTAGGATGAAGCAATTTATTTAAACATCATTTTAGTGGAAATTAAATAAAATAAATAATTATTTAATACTTTAAAGCGCTGTTTATATATATATATAAATAAATCAATAATATCGAATGTGATAGTTTATATAAAAGAAAACGTTGTTTGAGCGATACAATCGTCTATTATTGGTCGGTGCGAATGCATTCTACAGGTCCTACTCTACATTTCGGACTTATAGGGCTACTTAATTAATATCCTAGATGAAGCGTTTCGCCAATGTAAGGGATCCCTGTGGGACGGGGGAGAGCGGGACAGCTAACGGACCGTGTGGTTATCAGAAAGGTGGGTGGCAAACGTTCCCTTTGTGTTAAATAGGCCGACAGAAATGTGTTGCCAGCTTATCTCGCTATAAATACAGCGCCGACGTATGGCGGAGTAAGTTAGGAATGAATCCTTTGTTTGGATCTTCTTTTGTCCTCTTCTCAGTTATCTCCGCGTTGACTTTCTGTACTACATCAACTGCATCCCCGTTCAAAGCGTTTTTTAATCGAAAATTCAAACAAAGATGTTGACGTGTAGACCTTTCCGTGTTTAACGAGAATAATTAATCATTTGTTAAAAAATTAAAACAAAAAAAAATCTATATTAATTAAAGTTAAGATTTGGCAGTTGACTTAACTGCCATTGCAATAGTAATGAACTTGTTTAGTTTATTTAAACATTAGAAAGATGTCTAATAGGTAGTTTGTTATCTAATCATATCTAAACCGTTTAAAATGTTCTTTCTTTGATCTTAAATGATAGAAAATACTTCAAAAAAATTTTCCCATTAAATTTCATTTAAATCTGAGTCTACAAGACGTTTGTAAATACTAAAATCGATAGTTTAAGACTCATCTGAGAAATTCTAAGTAGAAAAAGAAACATCCAAAAAAATCGAAGATTTTTTTTAAAATTTAGATTTATATTTTCGAAGCGTATTTTCTACGTTAAATTATTCTATTTAAACAAACTTATATAAGTTACGTTTAAATTAAACAAAGTGAATTGGTAGATGTTAAGCTCAATTAAATAGTCTACATAAAACCGTGAATAAATTTAAGTTGGTTTAAATAAAGGCCTCCTTAGCATAGAATTAATGGACTACTTCGGAAATTGGGCAAGCAAAGTAATGAACTTTAGATTTTACAACAGTTGATTAATGATTAAGTTTAGATCTTTCTGCCGATAAAGAAAGCACAGGGCCTAATCTAATATCTTCATTTTGTAATAGAAATAGGAGACAACTTAATTCGGTTTATTATCAAATATTTCATTAAAAAACCTATAGGCATAAAATTTTCTACAATATTTTATTAAATTTATTTATTTTGTTTTATAAGAATAAGATGTAAGAAAAGATTATTTTCAATTTGTCCAATGTAATGAATCATGAATATTATTTTTGTAATATAAAATATAGGCCTTAAAAAATGATCAAGTTAAAAAAAAAGTACAGTACAGTACATTATACCTTTGTATATGTGTCTTTTTTATTAGTTTTTTCCCCTCTTTCAACATTTTAGACAATTTAATCTATCAAATTATGTTTTAATATCTGTAAGTTCAGCATATTTATTTAACTGATTAAGAAAGAAGGAATGAAAAAAAATCTTTCAACAGATGATTTCTTATGCTGAAAGCTTTCTAAACGATTGCATTTAATTTTAATCTTGGCTAAAGCTCAAAATCGAAATGACTACTGTAAAATTGACGTATAAAAATCAATTAAAGAATGATTAAAAATGTAAAAGTCAAACAGTATTATCAAATTTTTATCAATTTCTTTTTTCGTAGATTATACTTTTTGCAGAATTTTAAACTTTCATGAATGAGAAATAATGTATCGACCTTCTCCGTGAAACGTAAAAAAAAAAAATCAATGGTTGGAATTACGAAAGGTTTCTTAATTCCTGCAATAAAGTTAAGCTTTTTTCGAAGTGTGGGACGACTCTGACCATTTAACGTTGAGATTTGGGCCTTGTTGTGAAAAGGACACGTGACCACAGCGTGCAGTTAATTGTGGAGTGGTTGCTCCGAGCATCACTTGACATTTTCGAAGCGATGACGGCGCTACCGATTTTTCAAAAGTGTTTGCCGTTTACATCAAAAGAAGCTTAACTTGGCTGTCAGCTGGAATGAAAGGGTTCTTCCTCGGGCATTCACGCAATTCGCTCTATTCTTTCTTAAATAACTTATAATTAGTTTAAAGTCCTTCGTCTATTCGAAACGTTTGATTAGTCTATAATAGATTTTTTTTTATTAGTACTTGTAACTTAATATTCTGGATAAAAAATTAATTCAGAATGAAATAGGCAATAGAAAAGTTCATTATAACTTACTGCGGTGATTATTTAGACTTTTCCTGTGTAAATTAGAAAGTAATTTAAACAAGATTTTGCTCGATATTCTCTCCTAGTTTAGTTATTATTATTTAAGTAATGATTGAAAAAATAAAATCTAAAGAAGAATCATTAATGTTGGACTGAAAAATTGATTTTTTTCTTTTTTATAAATCATTAAATATCATTATTTGTCGAAAAATTTTCGTTAAAGAACTTTGTTTTTCTGAAACAATTACAAGAATCCGTTGTTTTAGATATATTTAGCTTTCTAAATCGAAATTCAAAAAAGATAATTCTACGAAAGAGTCATATTTTATACTTAGAAAGCCTTTCTTAAATTATAAATTAAATTATTATGACAAAATTTATACTGAATTCGAACCTATATGGATTGTATGGATCAAAGCTTTACTAAATTATACTGAAGAATGCTCAAATTGAAAAATCTTCTTCTGTTATGAAATATGAATCCGAAAACAAGAAATTAGTTTTGTTAATTGTTGGCCACGAAGAAATTCTATTCATGCTGGTAGTAGTCACTTTCCTATCACCAATCTCCTTAACGATGATAAGCATGAAAGTCTGTTATTCGGAAATGAGGAAATCGTGACAAACCTCCGTGCAATCCGATGCCTTTCAAAAGTTTTTTTCAGTGATAGATCCATTAAGATTTTTTCTAAAACATTTTCGTTATATTTTTAAAACTAAATTCTATGTATTAAAATAAATATCGACGAAGCATCTCTCAATATTATATAAATTATAAAGAAATTTATCCTGTTTCGAAATGAGAATAGATTTGAATAAGTTTTGAGGAGAGTTTTTCTAGTTTTGAATCGTTATTATATACAGATCTGTATGAACAAATAACGCTTAAACACTTAAAATATTTGTAAATTATAGACAGATTTTTAACTTAAAAATTCGGGATTTTTCAAAATAATAGGCTGTAATAAAAATACCTTCTCATAAAATATGTTTAGAACATATCATAATGAATGAATCCTATAAATTTGTAGTGGATCTTTATTGCTATAATTTCATTGGATTCATTTAAATTAGATGTTTCCAATAAAACTTTTATTGTTTTTTTTTTTTTGCAAATATTTTCATTTCAAATGATTATATAAAAGTATAGTTATAATTTTTAAGTCACTTATAGAATTTGACTATTGTCTGTCACTTATTACATTCATTATAATAATATATTAGACATGTAGGCCTATAAGCTATTTAAAATGATTTTTCATGTCTGTTAAGTTTTTAACTGATCATTCCCAAATTTACATAATAATAAAAGTTTTATTAGAATGTATGGCGTAACCTATAAGCTTTTATTTTAATAAATTTTTAGATACGAATGCTTCAAAATGTTGATAAAATTTTAAAAAATACTATAAGATATTTTTTATTTAAAGAGATTTCAATATTTTCTCTTGCATCTATGTAAGAAACTAAGTGAATTCTTAGAATGTTGCTGCTATGTGACAGTATTGCTGGTTAAAATCCAGAAGAGACTTTATAGCTTTTGAACAAAACATAAAATAAATAATGATTTATAAAATAAATGGGATAAAGTTATAGAATGGGAAAGTTGAGGTTGCTCTAACTTAAATTGTCCAACTGATCTGAGAGAAAAATATGAGAATGAAAGTTAGTATAGGTGCCCAAACCGAACTGTCAAATGAAATGACCAGTAAATCGACAGAAATCGCCAGCTTACAGAACGTCGAGCATCAGCTATTGTCTCTCATCGCAGAGCCGATATATACCGCTGGGGGTCACGTGTTCGGGGACCGGTCAACTTTATGTAGCTCAGTCGACTATAAATAATAGCAGGGTGGCTGACGTGAGGTATAGGTCTTATCATTCTCAGCCACTCCCCAGGTTTTGGATGCCTGTTCCATGATAACAAATACGCAGGACCACAGCACACTTCCGGTATGGTTTCGATTGCATCCCCTTGCTGGTGGGGGAAACGTAATCGTCGCGCCCTCACCACCCCGTAAAGGAGGATCCTACACAATGATATCCATCCCGCATCACTCGGATCCACTTCCCATTCATCCACACTAGATGTATATGTATTTATGTATATACTCGTATATAACCGTATACTTATCGGGTGCAGGATATCACAGTCACTTATTACATTCATTACGTGGTCCATGAATAGGAGAGAGTTAGTTTCGGCATCACACCCTTTTCCCGCATCCGGTCTTATCTTGTACGATCTTAGAGTGGTTTAATCTTCATTAAGATTCAAATACAGTAGCTATATCTCAAATATTCGTTTTAAATACTCCTTAATATTGTAATTAATTGATGTATTTGAGTTTTAATAAACTTTGATTTATGTAGATTTAGAGAAAAATTCTAACGCAATGTTCTCTTCTATGGAACGAACTCTTTCTTGCTTACATCCAAACAACTCCTACAGATCAACAGAATTAAGTACAGATGTATAAAGATTCGTCGTTGTGTGAACTATCTGAGAAGTTGCGACCCATATTTCTCAATGTAATGTAAAGTATATATATAAAAACGTAGGCTATACCTCTCAATTATTTGTTACGAATTCATTATCAATATTTAGATACTCGGAACAGTGGTATTTGCTATCGGATCGAGAGTTTTCAACCAAGTTCAGATATTTTTAGGTAGGTAAATTTCAAAGTATATCAATCCCAACGACAGATGCCCATATTTCTCCGACAAGTAAGTTCCATTGTTTGTAAATGCTTTCAGCCAAACATAACTGGATCGGTACCAAATGCTTCCTTCCTCCATGTCAATGACGTCATTATCCCTCTTGCTGATACGTGCGACAAAAGTACAGCATCTCAACGTGGCCATGGACTCATTAATGTCAATGCACCGATCTCCAGATATAGAGAACGGCCAGTCGGTGCGTTGGGCCCGGCTGGAATAAGGAAACTCCGCCTTACGAGAAGCTGCAACTGTCGATGGCGGATCGTTAAGCTTGTGGTTTGGAGTCGCTAGCGATACCTGTCTTACGACGCTCGTCCGTCAAACTTGTAACTAGGTAAGTTGAACATTATTTGTAAGCTTAACTGTAGTATAGAGCCGCTGCCCCTGAGTGGCGATTCCTCCTTCGGACCCGACGACCTTGGGGTCAAGCATCTTTACACCTATATTTATGAATCGATAAATCGGTTCGATTCTAATTTTAGTCTCGCCTTAGTTAACACTCGTAAGTTTTAATGACGCGGGGCTTCTTCCGTCTTTATAATTAAGCGAATATTCAAATATTAAAAAAAAATTATGCTGCTTAGTCTAACTCGATGGATTTAAAGCTTGATTTAAGGAAATTTAGGCTTAGATACAATTCAGAAAATATCGCTTAAATATGAAAACTTTTATTCGGAAGATTTTTCCATTACATTTTGTAGTATTTAATTATATTACATTTTTTATATCTGTTCTTTTAATGGAAATAGTAAACACATATAAACCAGGGGATTCTAAAGTTATTGAAGTGTTGAAAGCGAAAGGCACGCAGCTGTCCTAGGTCCTGAGTGGCGAAAGAATCTTGTAAAAATTTTTATTATCGGGAAATACCAACTAACAAATCATTAAAAATACTTATGCTTAATTAGCAGTTTTACTTCGAGCCGACACAAATTACAGTCCGGAAATTCCCACACAGACATGCGAACAACGTTGAAGATTAACCGTTTTCCCAGATGGCAGAAACATTATCCCGATTCTTAAGATAACAAGCAAAATTTTATGACACGGGGAGAAGATTTTGCAGACATATACTTATCGTATTCCAATCGGTAGACACAGGTCTAGTTTTCTAATATTCTCCACAAGGACCGGCCTTCTATCGTCCGAAGGATCAGATCGCAGTGGGCAACCATCCACAACGAAGTTGGGCGACGCGGCGACGGGCGCCTATAGGGCTCCGAGTGCCGAGAATAACCCAAAATTCTTCGACGCTCGTTGGTCTGCTGATTATACCTGGTGGTGTATGTTAGAGATGTGAAGATTGGGCTACACAAAGCGGAGCGAAATGACTGTTGCAAATTAATGTTAACGTCTGTTAAATAATCTCGTCTACGCCTGTTACGAGTCTAGTTACTTTTGCCGACATAAGACTATCGAAGCTATGTAACTTCCCTTCTTGCCACATCTTTCACTCACTCCATTCATCTACTGTACTACAGATATCGTTTCTCTTAAGAATTGTTTACGAAATTTAATTCTTGAATTTATTAATCGATAACAGTTGTTTGTGATTAATATTTTTCACTCGAGATCCAATCAAATTTTTATTCCCGTTCTTATTACAGAACGTGTAATTTGTTATTAATTTTAAACTTTAAAATCTAATTAAAACAATCAAATTTGAATTTTAAATTTTATAGGATTTATCTTAAACGAGTAAGTTATAGGCGCTATAAAATGCAGGTAGACAAATAGCCTAAATCTATTGTTTTATTTTAAACATATATCCCATTTACTACTTTGATAATTATAAAATTTATAGATAAAATGTATATTTTATAAAAGTATTAATTATAAAAAAAAAATATTTTCTAATATTAAATATATTGGCTTTAAACTGAGGAGAGAAAATTTAATGAAAATTTGATCGAAAAAGTCTCTTTCGTAAGTAAAATTTTGTAAAATATTGACTCAACAGTGATTATAAATATTTAAAATTAATTTAACTTAAAAAAATCTAAAACTATAATAAAGAAAAAAATCATTTAGATAGAATCTATTTAAATTTTTTGCTTAATAAAATTAAATGTAACTTAATTTTACCCTTGTAAGATTTATTGCCAAAGAAAAGTATACAAAGGTCTATCTCGTCTTTGTATTTGATATAGTAAATTGGTAAAATATTGTAAGCTTATATCTTTGACAATAAATCTCTATTGGAAAAGCAATTTTTTTCTATGTTTTTTTTTTNCAAATCAGTTTACGAAATTCCTCCGAAAGATTGTGTTTATCTGACGCATAATTTAGATTTTAGCTTTTAACATCTACTTTTAAAAGTCATCTGTTTGTTATCCACGAAAATTATTCAATGCAAAAATTAATTTCCTAGTCCCGGTCAAATGTATTTGCTTCAGATTCATTTATCACATTTTTAATTAAGAACAAACATTTCCTTTAAAATAAAAGGAAAGATTTTTATTGAAATTATTAAACTGTAGTTAAAAAAATTAAAATTTCATATTTTATTTTTTAATAATTTGAATAATTTCGTCATAATTTACGAAGTTTTCTACGGACCAAAGAGACCATAAGCAATGAAACAACCATTAGGCTTAATTCCGATCATTTTGTCTAAGCTTAACCTGTTGTGTTTATCGTTATATTTTTATTTAACAATGGCATATATAAACTGAAAACAAAATAGATTGCGTGTTAATAGATAAGCTTAACAATAAAAAAAAAATATGTAGACTATAAAATTTTCTTCATACGAATATAAAAATATTGTTTTCTACATTTGTTACATGAAAAAATAGGTACAATAATAAGTTATTTAAACTGTAGGCTCTGTATCAAAATTCCAAAACTATCAAATAGTTTCTAGATTTATAGGTCTTAAACATTAAATTTTAATAACAAAATTTAACGTATAGGATAATATACGTAATCATATAATTTTACATAAAGTTTTAACTATAGACTTACTGCTATTAAATTTCAGTATAAGCTATATACTTAGATGAATTGCAATAATTAAGTTAGACTAATAATTATAACTATGTAAATTGAATTATATATTAACATTTAAGACGTGCTTTTAGAATAGCAAAACATTAGATAAAAAGTTTTATTTAATAATATTTAAAAAAATAGTAGAAAAAAATGTTGAAATAGTTATATCATAAACCTCACATAGGCGATTTCGCATCTTGAAATATTCTTAATGTCAGTGAATTTTCTTTGGCATTGTCGGTTGTCTTAAAATGAACAAGTCTCCCATCGACTACAACTTGTTCGTATTATACAGCCGATAAAAATCCATTGATAGTATCACATTTAGTTGGCGGACAAGTTACAGATAAGCTTATCAGCCAAACTGATAAACTAAGACTGTTGTTTTCGCTACTGAAGTGCTAGACCTATAACAGTGAACTGCCACACCATCTGGAATGAGTTGCAATCGCTCTGATGTAATCACATTCAAAGTTAGATACGATTACTTAATCTAAATAGTATCTTTTTCTTTCCTTTTTCTATCCTTATATTCGTGCAAAATTAGCCTAACGCAACATGCTCTGTATGACACGTTACCGATTTAATTTAAGCACTTTACGGTCTATCTAAATGTCATTATTTGATTCGATTTTGGTTTCAAATTTTAAAGATATCAGCAGATACATAGGCCTAGATATCATTTCATCTAACGTATATCCTAAATTTACTATTTTGCACGTAACAAGTGTACGAGATTTGTTTACTATATTCGATTCGATCCGATAGATTTATTCAAATAAAATTTAAAAATGTTAATAGGCCTAATTTTTTATTTTAATGTAGACTCATAATGAATTTATATCACTTCAATTTCGTGTAATTTTTTTATACCCTATAGGAACATAAATTAAAGGCAGGATATTAAAATCGAGAATATGTAGATTAATAGTGTGTCGCCGATTTTTTCTTCCGAAAAAGTCAATTTTTCACGATTAATGATAGTCACCCGAGTTAAGGATAGAAAAAAAAGCAGGCCGGTGACAATTACGATCAGTCTTTTCTTTCCAAATAGGGTTTTAACATTATTAAAACCGTCCTAGCTATTTTTTTTTTCCTTTTGACTTTTAATCGCTAAAGTTTTTGTCCAATTACAAAAAAATGTTTAATTAAAACTACTTTTTAAAATATAATTTCTCTTTTAAAATATATATAAGAATGTTTATTAATGTGTATATATATGTGTGTGTGTATTTTTGAATATAAAAATTATTATTTTTTTATTTTTTGCCGAACAAGAAAATACATTTCTGTAAATCGGGTGAAAAGAGATAGCGTTCTATCATTTGACGCTAATGGATTCTTCGTTTATAAACTACTGGGTTCAACTTGGAAGGGGGAAAGAAGAGAATTGAAGGTGAGAATAAATTTTCTCGTTAGGCCTAAATTTATTTCGATGAACTCCTCTGAGGGGAAGAGAATCAAGGGAAGTGTAATGCACCAATGCCTTATCGCATCATTAGCGACCAAATCTGATGACGCACACCGGAACATTCATTACCGCCTTGGTCGAACCTTCAATGTGCCGTTCGACGCCATATTTACTGCTTTTGAGAGTAAAATGAACGTCTATATAAACATTCACTAGTAGATCCTACAATGTCTTTTGGTATCTGTCGGTTATTGCCTTCTTGATTAGGAAAACTTGCCAAATCAGTTTACGAAATTCCTCCGAAAGATTGTGTTTATCTGACGCATAATTTAGATTTTAGCTTTTAACATCTACTTTTAAAAGTCATCTGTTTGTTTCCACGAAAATTATTCAATGCAAAAATTAATTTCCTAGTCCCGGTCAAATGTATTTGCTTCAGATTCATTTATCACATTTTTAATTAAGAACAAACATTTCCTTTAAAATAAAAGGAAAGATTTTTATTGAAATTATTAAACTGTAGTTAAAAAAATTAAAATTTCATATTTTATTTTTTAATAATTTGAATAATTTCGTCATAATTTACGAAGTTTTCTACGGACCAAAGAGACCATAAGCAATGAAACAACCATTAGGCTTAATTCCGATCATTTTGTCTAAGCTTAACCTGTTGTGTTTATCGTTATATTTTTATTTAACAATGGCATATATAAACTGAAAACAAAATAGATTGCGTGTTAATAGATAAGCTTAACAATAAAAAAAAAATATATAGACTATAAAATTTTCTTCATACGAATATAAAAATATTGTTTTCTACATTTGTTACATGAAAAAATAGGTTAACTGTAAATAGGCTAATCAGAGTGTTTACAGTTTTATTAAGCTATGAAAATCATTTAAAATGATTAATAATTCCAACATTTAATATATATTATGTTATGAATATATATAAAATATTTATTTTTTTATAAAAAATTATAATATAAATGAAGTGTTATACATAAAAAGTAACAATTAAAGTTTACGAAACTGTATCTTATCTAGAATAAACTAAGCTACGAGTTGATTTGTAGATAAAAAATGATTATATGTAATCATTTTTTTAATTTTTCTATATTTTAAGAGCCAAATAATATTTAAAAACAATTAAATATTAACATTTTTTTATTTATTAAGCTGTAATATTAGCCTATAATATATAACTAATTTTTAAACTAAATTAACTAGTTTTTCCTTTCAAACTATGTTTTAAGTATTAACGAAAGCTTCATTTTAGGTGAAAGATTTTTTACTTTATTTGAAATTTTTCTATAATTTAATAGAAAAATAATTAAATGTTATTATTTTAATATTAAAATAGTTAATCTTATTATTTATTTCGCATTAAGATAAAAGCTTTGAAAAATGGCGTTAAATAATTCACCTTTTAGTATTGTTGTTCTGCATTCGAGTTAATTTGTTAGATATATTAACAGTCTATTTGATGAAAATAAATTTTGAGATCAGTTAAAGTTTGTTCTTAAAAAAAAATTCTTTTCTTGATTATCTCATAGGTTCAACTATAAACTTATATTAACGTATAGAGTATTTATTAAATTAATATCTAAAATCTAAATCTGTGAAATGATTAATAGTCTCCATCCTTGAATGATTGTCATTTAGTCTAACCGGATCTGCAGAATAAATTTAATAGCTAAATAATTAGATTAACTTATGCAAAGTCTATGTAAGCCTATAAACATTTCATTTAAAGTAAATGCTATAAGCTTAGACAAATTCTTTATTATGTAAATTAATAAGGTTTTAAGCAGTAATTAGACTTTATATATAATATTTCGAAACTGTTTCATACTGTTACTTATATTTATATAGTTTATTGTAAGAGTTTTTCAATTACTGGATTAAATTATCTTTTTATAGGCTTGTTTGCATTTCATCATCAAAATTTTAATTAAATTGTGTTAAATCTTCTCTATTTAAACACATTTTTCAATTAATTAATTTAAAGAGAATTCTTTTTCACTGTTGATTGTAAACGATTTAGAATGTATTATTTAACTTAATAAAACTAAATTCGTTGTTTTTTATTATCTATTCAATTAGTCTTATTGTTCATCTTCTTTAAACTAAATTCTAATAAAAATAATTTAGGGTTTGATTAGAATTTTTTGTGCATTTATCTCTTCAGTTTTTGACAGAACATTTATATAATTCATTATGTATTTCTAGAAACCATAATCTGTAGACTTATTATTAAATTCTCCTTCTTCTGAATCCTTGGAATATTTTGGTAATATTTTATTTATAAAAATTACTTAGAAAAATCAAATATAATAATTACTTTATTTTGAAATAACATTTAATATATTTTAACTTAAAAATCGTAAATAAAAATGTCTTTTTTTGTATTAAATACAGCAAATTTAGACATCAAATTCTTATAACTGATCTATTTAAACGATGAAAAATAACAGAATGCAAGAGCAAGAGTTTTTGTTTTATTTCTAAAGTTAACTTGGATATTTTATTGATACAAATAAATGAAAATAAATTATATTTAACCATAAGTTGAATTTAAATATATTTTTTTTAATTTTATTCATAAATAATAATAATATAAAGTAAATTTCTTAACACTTGTGTTTTAAATATCAAATAACATTTCTTTTTGAAATAAAATGATTCATTATTATTAAAAGAAATAGTATAAAGTATTAGTAAACTTAAAAAATAAAATTGTTGCATTTCACAAATTTAAAAGTATAATTAACAATAATATAAATAAACAGTCATATAAAATAACTACAAAAATATACAAAGTATAATTGCCTTAGGTTTTATTAGAAATACCCTAAATAAATAAATTATAGGTATTTTTAATGATTTATAATTAAATCTAAAGATTCTACGAACATTTGAAAAATGTCATTTTTTATAAAAGATATTTAAAACTAAAAAAAAAACTTCCTCAAATATAATTTTTTATCACATAAGCCTATTTTTTTATACAAAAAATATTCAATTGATTGTTAGATTAAATAAATAATATTTTATTAAAATAATCATAGTGCTTTTTTTACATAAATAAAGAAAATTACAACTAATAAACCATTATCTGAACTGATAATAATAAAGATTTCAATGAATGTACAGTACTATTTCAAGATATTTTATTTTCCTGAGGTATAAAGTAAGGAAGATTTGTGTGTATTTAAAATATAGGATAGATATTTTAATTAAAACATAATAATTAAGCAAATAAGCATTTAATTTATAGCTCTATACAATTTTAAAGTTGAATTATTTTACAGTGTTTTTATGAACTCGTAATTAAAAATAGTAATTATTTTATTTTTCACATAATTCGCAAGCTTAAACTTATTTTCAATAAGCAGTAGAATTTCATACTTAGGCCTATAAATTATATGAAATTTTTGTATAAAATTAAAAAATAGTTTCACGTTTTAATTTTAATATTAATAAAGTTAAAGAAAGCTGTTGTATATACTGTACTTGTATAAGATATATGCTATATGTCTTTAAACTATTATATTAAGTTATTGTTAGTTATTATGAGCGATTATTATAGCCTATCTATTATTTAGATTTAGCTTGAAGTACATGTCGTCCTATTATTAATAATTTAAATTAAAATTTATGAAATGTAAAGAATAGAATGAAGCAATTTAATTGTATAAACAGTTTGAAATTTTCAATCCACCATCTTGTAAGCTTAGCAAGAGGAATTGAATTGAGGCACCAACCGGGTAGCAAACACGTGCCAGCATGGTCGTCTGTCAGGTTCGATAAATGGTAAAAATAATACTTGGAAACTCTTCACTCTTTCCTAACCCTTTATGAAGCTTGATGCAATCACAATGGTCTATTATACAATACTAGATTAGAGACTATTGTATTAAAAAAACACCATCCCTTCTTCATTCATCCGATTCTGTTTAAATCTTTTTACTCGACGATCAATCTTCGCACTGTTTTCTTAAAGGGTACATCGGAAAATGTTGTTATGATAGGGTCCATATAGGCGTGAGAAGGTTCATTATTATAAGCTTAGATCTACTTTAGATCGAAAATCATTGTTAAATTGTGAGAAAAAAATATATTTATCATCGCTTCAAAATTGGTCATGTTATCATTTTAGGATATCGTATCATATTTATCGAGATTTGGATTGTAAATGCCGATAGAACCGGAAGCCATTTTGCTTAATATTTATAAAGTTCTTTATAATGTATATTTGTCTAATAGGCCTACTACATAGAAGACTCCATGAATCGATAATGAACTTTCATCTCTCTTCCTTGATTTATCAATTTGAATACTGTATGTATCGAAATTGTATTATATATGAAAACAAAATTAAAATTTATATGTTATTTACTATTGTATTTATTAGTATAGTCTTTAAACCATTTTAATAAAATAAACAAATTCATAAATTTTATAACTTAAACTATATTTGAAAATCACAGTTTAATAAATATACTACAAGTTAAAAGATTAAAAATTAGTATTATGTGATAATTATGGTATATAGGCTAACTTTTGTGAAGCAGACCTTACATAAGTTTCAACATATATTTTAGAATGACCAGTGATTTCAGATGTAATTATAAAGATTTAGACATGTTTAAAACTTTTCTTGCATAATTTGTTCTTTGAATAGGCTATTGAAATACAATATTTTCATTGGAATTAGTAAACTTCATTTCAACACTGCTTAGTATTATTTGAGAAATGAAAATAAACAGATTGTTATAAAAATAATTGTTTTGACATAGATTTATATTAAATTCAGAAACAGATGCTTTTTTTAGACCTACCTGTAAGCAATGTTTAGAAGCGAATCTAAACTACAGCTTAACTAACGGCATGGGAATCTACCATTCATTCTTTTGTCGTGTTGTTTTTTGTCAATAAAGCTAAGGTCAACAAACTGATGATTGAATCGAGAAGAACGAATGACGTCAGAATCGAGCAAACAAAGTCTCGGTCACACATTCCGAATAATTAATGACTGCTAGACAGCAGCCATTGTGGTTTCCTCTACTATCGGTTACTAACTATCAGTTGATATCAATCTGTTATCGACTTTGTAAAACTATGTCCTATAGATGCTGTTTTATTATTTGATTAGACTTTTTAAATACAAACTACAGGATAATCCTATTGTTTTCTTTCTTTTTTTTTTAACAGATCTACGTAAAACAAGTAGTATTTTCATCGTTCAAATTGTCAAATTCGCACTTTTGGCATTTTAAACATCGAGGCCTACTAAATTGAAAGAGTAGTTAATTATCCGTTGTGAGTTTATCAACAATTACTGTAGACAATGACAAATGATTCATCTTTGGAGTTCTGCCATATTGAATAGAAAGTGTAGTTTCAAAATAGTAAAATTACTTCTTTTTATTTAGCGCTTTAAAGTGAGCGGTCGGACTGCTTAATGAAATTTAATTAAAGAACGTTGGCTAGTAACAAGAACTTAAAATAACTTTAAAAAGTATTGTAAAAATTTCGTACAGTAAAAACAATATTTTTCTTTGATAGTGTTTTAGGCTATCTTATTGAGAACATCGTAAAATTTGTTTATTTTGGAAATTTTTGTGGACAAATGGCCAACTTATTTAAGTGACTATGTCAGAAATGATGATGGTAGACGTTAGATAATAGACTATTCATTCGAAAACATTAAATGATTGGATACTCTAATAGATTTAAATCAATTGTCACGAACAGTTTCGGATTAAACAAAGAAGAAATTCTAAATTAAATTGCTTACATATACACAAATATACATTGTAATAAATTGTATTAAAAAATCTTGGAAATGTCAAGATCGGATAAAGACGGAATAAAAGATATAGAAGCGCAATCTATTCAGAGTATTGCTGTTGCTGTTGATAATAGGTGAAAGATGGTCGATTGGCCAAGATCACTTTGTGCAATGGCGATTGGCCTAATAGAAGAATAGATTCGAAATGATATAAATTTCTACCATTTATTCTCGATTCTATGGGCATAGCGAATAAATTGCTTTCCGACAATAACGTGTTTGCGTAACCATTCGACAGATGAGTTTTTCCAACAAAAAAGCCACTGCGCGCGTTTTCTAATAGGTTCTTGTTAATAGTCACTAAATGGATCTTTTTTCCGATTGTTCGCTCGGTGCGAACATTCGGTATTGGAATATCTATTAAGTTCTGTGGTAGTGCATTGGACAAAGCGATCATATCGCAAACGTGGCTCTTTGTTCTCTACCCGCTTAATTACAGAATATACGGCGTTTTACACCTTAATGCAGACTGATTTGGCTAACAACTTTTAATTACCCCAAAGGCTTTCGTGTTTTATTCCTTCTTCTCTCTGAATTTGATATAGATTAAAGAGTTTCCTATACATACTCCTCTGAATGGTTTTTTTTTCTATTTTGTTAAAGCTGAAAATTTTCCGCTTGTATTCTTAATAATATTTCTGTCTTTTTTTGTATAATATTACAATTGGCCTATACACCATTTATAATAAGTATATTTTTTTAAAGCAAAATATTTTATACAGAAAATATTTAAAAACCTATTATTTGAACACCGTGACTATAATTTAAATATTAATGTATTTAAAATAATTTGGAAGTATTTTCTCATTAAATAATTGTATCTGAAGATAATTGATTGCTGGGAATTAAAAGATAACTTTGAAAAACTTGGAGATAAAATTATCAGATCTTTGCTGCTTAGGACGTAAATTCTCTTCTAAAATAAATTTCAATTTATTCTTCTATTAATCTTAAAACTAATTTGACAAAATGAATAAAATTAAACTATCAACGTAGATGACTTTTTAAAAGGATTATAGCAATATTGAGAAAGAAATTTTCGAAAATTTCTTAGAAGAAAACTTGAGATAATTCGCGATTAAAAGTGAGAATAAATTCGATAAGATGTCTAGAATAATTATTAAAAATTGGCTAGAAATTCTGTGATAATAATTGATCAAAATCAATAATTATTTCTTGCATCAGAACATCAGTTTTATAGCATTTTTGAAATAATAATAATAGAGTAATTATTATTATTACAACTAACTATACAGTTGAGTTTTTGAATTATAAATCAAATTTATATGAAGTGTCTTACTTTTATATTCTTTCAAATAGACATGTTTTTCTCTCTATTGTAACGAAAAATATCTGAAAGAATAAAAATATGAAGAAATTCCTCCTAGATGAACACTAAAAATATTAATCTCAGCAAATGATAAATGGTAAATGAACTTATTTAATAAATGAACATTAATTCTATTATAGGAGAGTTGCATAGAGACAGATTAGATACAGATTTAAATTATGTATTGTGAAGAATTAGTTGACATCTTAAGCAATTCTAAATGGCTTGGTAGTGAATATCGAAAATTCTGAATCAACAGGTAGTGTACGTCGAATTGCATCTACAGAACAATAAAGTTAATCGAAAATCAATTTATCGAACTCCCATTCACAATACAATACAATACAAAAAAAGATGTGTGATCCGTAACCGCAGCCATCTTTACGATGTCGTGACAGAATGAATCTGTCGTAACAAATAAAGCAGTGTGACGTCTACAGTCATGTGACGGCGACCACTAAATTAGGAAGATATTAAGACGTTGTACTCGATTCTCAATCGGGCCGAAGAAAAGCACTCGTCCACATTTAGCGGGCCGTGTGGGCGTATCTCCAAACAACTCGTCGACGTCAGCGATTTACAGTTAAACGATTGGGCAGCCGTTCGCCGCTCGGCTCCACCCATCTCAGAGGTCCGGAACGTAGCGTCACGCGCACAAGTAGTCCCCCATTATTCGTCAGATGGGGATCTCTGATATGAGGCTTGCCCCAATCGATCATGCCATTAAAATATTGTGATAAACATATTATATTTGCCAGTGGCGTATAAAACGCAGCAGCCGTATCTCACCCAGACCATTCTATAGGCAAGATTTACTGCACTTCTATGCCTGCAGCCAGCCACACACACAGCTGTCTGGGGCGTACGCTGATAAGGTGAAAACCCCTGCACTGCGTACAAGACTGCAAGCCATCTAGTATCGAGGTAAGATTAGAGGCCGTTGGTCGTATCTCCGCTAGATTTATTACAACTCTGCACTCGGCTATCTATCTTAGAAACATTCACCTTACCCACCCCGCGTCTTGTGCCGGCTCGGGTAGGGGCAGCGGCGGAACCACCGAGCCGTCACCCCCTTGTCAAAAACTGATTACTGGATGTAAAGGAGAGGTGTTGGCGCCCTTGGGCCCCAGGCGCCCCCATTCTTCCTTCTGTAGCCATTGATTAGTGCCTACTCATTAGAAATTACCTCACTCGGCTGCTGTTGGTTGATGCTACAAATAAACACCTTATCAGTTCTTTCGGCCAAGCCTATTTTATCCGCCTTTCGCGTGCGATGCACCGGGCCGTGCTTTCATTTATTTATCACTCGACTCGCAACCGTGGGCCGGCCAGCGGTTTTTAATCCCACCGAATTAAATTACATTTGTTTAGCTCGATAGTGGCAGTTATGTTTTTTGGTCGGCTCGTTTTGCACCATCGCCGTCCCACTCCGGCAGATTGAATTGACGACATGTATGCTAAGTGGTGGCGACTCTATTCTCTCAATGCCGTTTCTTCTCGCTGTCTCTCGGTTATGGCTTTTTGTTTCGTCTTCCCCTACGCCCGTTGTCTTATCGGCAATGTTGCGTCTTTTAGTCGTTCCAAATGGACAGATGTTTTCAGACGAGGTAAGATTTACATTCAGTTTTTCTTGGTCGCTGTTTATTTTACCTTTATCTCTTTCATCTATCGGGCGGTTCGAATTCCGAATGAAGTGCTTTCATCTTCTATCTCCTACCACTACCATCCTGTAATTTTGATTTAACTGCTTGACTGTTGTGCTGTAAGGGAAAGAACCTTTTGCATTTACTATTATCGACGAGAGAGCGGAAAATATTTTCCATAAATCCTGCTTTTTTTCATTTTCGCTTTGTGTTTGCATTACTTTTCTTATTGATTTCGGTCAAATTTCAATTTTTTTTTATTTTTTTTTAATTATTCGTATATTCATTTATTTTTAAAACAATACGATTCGTTTTGTTACATGGGATTCTTTTCTTAAACTGAATTAGAAAATATTTAATTGTGTTTGATTTTCTAAAGAATATTATGAATTTTTAATGAAAATAATAAGTTTTAATAATTTAGATCTGAAATAGGATTTGAACTTCTTTGAGAAAACAGATATTTTTCTTCTTCTTCTTGTCATTTATTTATTTTTGAGTGAAAATATTTGATATTAAGACGTTATTTTGTGAAATTTTTTATATATTTTTTTATTATTTTGATATTTATTTAATATGTCATTTCATTAATTTATTTTTAATTCGATGCATTATTTGAAATAAGTTATAGGCCTAATATCGTACGAGGATTTCCATCAAAAAAGTAGTATATAGGTAGAAATTTAATTCGTTTTTATTTATTAATAATTATTTAAAATATTAAATGATAAATTTGAACTTAATTTTAACATTTGAATTTTATCTACTATTTTATTTAGAATTTTAAAATAACAAGCTATAATATTTTAATATTCATTTGCCACTTGAAAAACAGTCTGAGCGTTGTCTTTGATATGGATTTATACGGAAATTCGGCTTACTATTTAAAACTCAGATAAACCGTAAAAATATACGTTTACAATAAACACATTTACATATTTAAATTCTTTTTTTGTTTAGTTTATTCGTTTCTTTCACAAATTAATAATTTTCGGCTAAAATTATATAAACCGGATACTGAGACTTTCTTTGCTATTCTTTATCGTGTAGACTGTAAATCCTAATCGTCAAACTTCCCCGTTCAAGGACATGCCGATATTTGATCTGCCATGTAATCAAATCAACTAATAAAGTGTTAATGATCGAAACGTGATATTGTAAGCGGTGACGCATGACAGTAGCTGGAATCCTCTTAGATGTTGTATTAAGATTAGCCAACAACGAAACTCGAACCCGTTGAGTTTTCAAAGAAATTATTTTCCTACTAAAAGTCACTTTTATGAGTGTTATTGCTATCAAACTATNATATTTTATTAAGTTAAATTCGATTTTCCCATTGTTTCAAGCAGAAATAGATTTTTTTAAATGTTAAGTAAAAAAAAAATAACGGGAAGTTTCTTTCAATGACTTCAGTTACTAGTTTAAATTTATGCGCAAAACCCGTTTGCTGCATTATAAAAAACATGCAATTTAATTTGTAAATTAATATTTATTTAAAAAATCACGGAAATATTTACACGAATTAAACTAATTTATATAAAGACGTCGAAGTGTCTGAAGGCGAAATATCCCAAAAACGGGTATTACGAGGTGTCCTTGTTATTGCCGAAAATGAATAGTTTTTATCTATATTAGTAGAAAGTATTTCATCGCAAAAATAGCAATTAAATTCAAGTAACTGTGAATATGTGAAAAAGAATTTTAGTCAAAACCTGAAATATTTAACAAATATTTAACATATAACATATAAACATATTTTAACTATGAATAGTATCGAGTGACATAGGTTACGTGATTGTAACTGCGACCTATTTTGTCAACGTAGTCTTTTTTTACGATGCTTTTACGGAGCTTTAACCGTTGATGATAAACAGATGAATTTTGATAGTTGAATGACCGCCATTTCCTTAATACCGACCCAAGCAAGCTATAAATAAATATAGTGACTTTCTGTCTCTGCCAATCGCATAGAATGTTGGAATTCGTGATCACAATTTGCGCCTTTACACTCCGGGGATTGTTTGTATTTTTATAAATAGAACAGATAACAGAAAACAGAGAAAGGAAATGTTATTTAGTTGAAATCCATTAATCCATCTACTTGAGATGTTGAAATTGCATTTAAAATTCTTCAGTAAGATAGTCATCGAAATCGTGATTGGTAGAACATGATTAAAGAATTACTCCTATCTTAACGCACACAAACAAAACTTACTTATCTAGACTTATGCAATTAAAATTTTTGTAATCTGAAATACGTGTTTATTAATTAAACATTTAGAATCAAACCGAATTTCTTAATCTATTGACAAAAGTAATGAAATGTTCTTCAAGAATAATGTAAATTACAATTTAGTTTTCAAGTTTTGTCAGAAATTATCTTAACTTTGTCGGTTATTATTCTGTTTTGTTCGCATCTGTTTCATCAGAATAATACTGTATTTAGTTAGTGAATAGTTTATATAATTAATAAAAAAAAATCGTAAATATTTATGAAAAAAAGCTAATAAATTGCTAACCCGGTAAGAAAGAAAATTATATAAGGCCATAAAGTTAATTTTATGAAAATAATCTATGCTTTTTTCAGTCCAATAACTTAGGCCTGTAGGGATAATCATTATTTTTATTATAAGTAAAGTTTTTAATTAATTTAATTTGATATATCTGTTAATATTTACGGTTATAGTCTCTTAAGCTATTGATATTTGATATAAGCCTATCAAATTAACGTTCGCATTTCAAATAGTAAACAAGTGGACTCGTTTCTTCCGGAAATTATTTTATCTTGAGAAAATAATTTTAATATTTAAAATATCTGCTCATTTTTTAAATTTGTTTATGATTTCTTTTACTATTTATGAATTTTTAACGGATCATTTTAAAGCCGCATTATTCGTGAAAAGTTTATAATAACTTGTTATCAGATTTTTTAATATTAGAACTTTTCCTTGCAAATAAATCAGCCTATAATTTTAATCTAAAATAAATTTTGAAACTATTTTCTTCCATTTGCTCATATTTAGAGATTTTGTTTTCACTGTAAATCAGTATAGAGCTGAAATTATCGCTGATTCCTTTTTGGTTCATTCATTCTTCGAAACAATTGGTTAGACTAGATCTTAGGTCTATTGTTTATAAAGCTACATTAGAGTTTATCTCAGATACAAATCGTTTGATTAACCGTTTGGATGTTGTATTATCTGTAGATATAGCAAATGAATCTATCACACATCAAAAACATAATGAAAGTTTATGGCAAGAGATTTCATACTTATTATTAAATAGATGCAAAATATTTATCTAAATTTATCATATAAAGTATACGACTTATTTATTATAATCTTTTAATTTTATAGAATTGTAAAATGCAATTTTAATTTTGAATTTTTCGAGCAAAATTAAACTCATAACATTCTTTAATACATAGGGTTTTCTATAAGGCCTACTAAGCTTAACGAAATATTTTATAGAAAGATGTAAATAGTTTATTTTCCTATATTAAAATGTTAATAAAACATATTAGTAATCTGTCCGAAGGTCTATAATTGATATATAAGTATTAAAATTATATAAAATTATCTTAAAAATAAAACCCACTACTACTGTTTCATATAATAAATTTAGGCCACGGCTTGTAAAATCAATTGAAAATTGGGAAAGAAATTATTATAGTACAACTAAAATTAAATTAAAAATGTTTATTAGACTACTTATAAAAGATTTATAATACATTTATTTATTATTGATTTGATTATTTTATTGAGAATTGAATATTTTTCTTGAAACATGATAAACGATATGTTAGAGAATTAGTGTATTTTATTCATCATTCTTGCGTATTATTCTTATGTTTATAAACATAAATTTTAAATTAAGGCAATCTGAATTGATTAAATCAATATATTTTTTTCTTTAAGAAAACATTTCGAATTATATTTAATTCTAGTAGGATTAGTAAAAGTAATGGAAATTTATAGATGATGAATAACATACAAAACTGCATTATCCTTTGTTTCGGAAAGATCGGTCTGTTTCTTGCTGAAAAACTTATTTTTCAATTGAGCCTTGTTAACGATACAAGCAATATTTGTTTTTCCTAGTAAATATATCTCTTAAACACTTTAAATATTTTGTAAAATACAGAATTTCTAAATGTTTCAATCGAAAATATTGGATTCTGCTTATTGGATATTTTGAAAAAGATTAAAATGTTTTAGAGTTTCCAATTCTGCTCTTTTGCAAATGGCGGCTGTTGGCATTTCTGATGAAGTGATTTGTTAAATCAAGTTGTTAAATTAATATAATACTTGAAATACATTCCATAATTGCCAAAAAAGTGCTTATAATATCACATTAAATCGTATGCATTATTGTAAAATAAAAAATTTAAGTACTAGTTACGATACAGTACATAATTTTTATTGTATCTATTATTGAAGAGATGTTATTAATTGTATTAATTATCAGAGATTTAGGCCTACTATTTAAAATAGGTTTATAATATTTAATTTTCGAAATTTTTCTACTGAATATTTAACTGAAAAACTTTTAAATGTTGGAAACATAAAATAATTCTAAAACTCCAGACTTTTTCCCAATTAAACACAAACACAACGAAATTATTCAATAAACGAAAATTGTTCATTAAATAATTGTTGCTTCAAAATATATAGTTAGTTTAATCAATAATTAATATTATAAATTATGTATTTAATTACTTATTTTTATGCATTTGTATGTTTCGATTGCTAAATAGAAAGTCTGACACGAGTGAATTTAGTAATAGAAAACATTTAACATAAAAATATTTTATCTGCTTTAAAATTTTTACCCGGATTTATAAATATAATTGTTAAATTTATTACATGTTTAACATGAATTTTTGTCTGTTGTTACATATTATTTTTAGTTTAGTTTAAGAAATAAAAATATATATGTAGGCCTATATATATACATATACCGTTCTACATTTTTCGACTATACCCTGTTTTATGCATACCTTATTATAATTATAATGTGTAGTAAAATATATAAATATAAGTATGTAATATGAAATGTAATGAGCAATATATTATATAAAATTTTAATATAAATACACCTGTAAGTAATCCACTTCTAATTTTGTATAACTTACATGTGCTGTAATCTAAAGTTTATTCAACAATTATATTAATTAAATTATCAATAACCGTGAGGCAGATAATAGTGAGGACTTATCAGACCAATGATGGGCACAAACGCTCAGGAATCAAAGTGAAAACGTTTAATAAACACAAAAATGACTACATAAGTATGGAAACGTTTTCATACTTATGTAGTCATTTTTGTATACCAAGAGCTAGAAGAAACTTTTGTAATAATTTCGTTATTCAACAATGTAAAGATAATCACAAGGGTTTAGTAACAAAGTTAAATAATCCAAGTTCGATATCGACACATGCCTACGAAATGTAGACTAAGATAGCTACTATTAAACTGTCCTCTAAGATCAACAGATTTTATCATCAACAGATTTTGATTTAATCAGTTTTGGTTGTTATTTCAAAAGTTGTTGAGGATTGCTAATTTAATTCAAGATTATCTATGCAATGACTAGATTAAGTAGCCGATGAAAGCTGCCAAAACATATTAAGCTATCCTTATTTAACATCCAAATGAGAGAGAGAGCCTTTGTTGTATGTAATATCACGCTTTCTCGTAACTTATTAAACGTATAACCTTCAGTTAATCGCTCCAGATTATGATAACCTCCGCTTTAGTTCTCGTCAGTCCATTAATTAAGCTTACTTACAAGCTAGCGTGACAACAGGCTGTATATAGGAGACTAGGGAGAAGAAACAGCGTGTTGACTAATTCGTGTATGGAGATAATGAATCACAAGGGGGAACAGACTAGACACCACCCCTCTGGGAGATTCAGAAGTGGCCAACCGCCATCAATTAAGTGTGCGCGTTTCGGCACACTGGTGCGAACCTGGGACACGATAAGTTCGTGCCTTATCTGTTGATTAGCTCGTAACCTGATGTTCGCAGGTGGTTTTAGCCAGGTGGTAGTCGTTACTGACACCCGCCAGACAAGAGATGAGCGACCCAGATAACCTGACTTCCATTTATTTGGTAGTTGGAGAAGGATACGTTGGGAGGGTGAAAAGTTGAAGTTTATGGATAAATGTGCGTCAAAGTTTGTAGTGGACCCGTATCAGATATAGCAACTCGCCCTTAAGTCATCAGAATGATGTTAGGTAGGAAATTTTGTGGTCAGGTAAATCTCAAAGGAATAATTTATATGTAGAAAGTGATTTAATGTAAGGATGTAAAACTGCATGACTATAGGCGTGGTAAGTGTGCGAAGCTATCAAGAATGCTCAATTAAATAATTCCTTCGTCCTTCGTTTAATTTTCCACAGTCTTATTTTATCGAAAACTGCATATTTTAGTCAAATTATTGATATATAAGATAAACTAACT
Source organism: Centruroides sculpturatus (assembly GCF_000671375.1). Taxonomy (NCBI): domain Eukaryota; kingdom Metazoa; phylum Arthropoda; class Arachnida; order Scorpiones; family Buthidae; genus Centruroides; species Centruroides sculpturatus. Next base: position 149,977 of record NW_019385018.1, on the reverse strand, counting down.
TCTATAGGGATGCTAGACCTTCGAAAACATCAACTTATAATTACATGTAATCTTGTTTGAATCTTTTTTACAAAATAAAGTAAAATATATATGCAAGAAGCTTGATATCTTTTTCTTATCTTTTTGTTTTGAGCATTGGCTCAAAAACATTGGTTTAAAATTTTAAATAAGCTTAGGCCTTTGAATAAACTGCTCTTTAATGATTGTTTACGGATAGACTATTCACAGGCCTAAAGAGAATTCTAAGTTTTTTAAGTGTTTAGAAGTTTACTTTTTGTGTTTTAGTTTCAGAAAAATAACAGTGAATTCATAAAAGAACATTACATTTTTTTTAGATTAAATAATCACAATATTTTGATTGAAAATTAGTCCACAGGATTTAAAAAAAAAAAAAAATTTAATCTTTTAAGCAAGATAATTTTAAAATTAGACTTATCTCTGATATTTTATTAAATATAATTCCGTTTATCCTATTATAAAAGTGAAAAAATGAATCCTATAAAGTGTTTCTAATAACTACATTTAAAAATAATTAGCAAAATAACTATTTTTGATATATCGTTATAAAGTTTTAATAAAGTTTGAATAAAATATATTTAAATTTCCTTATAAATATATAATTTATAAGGAAATTAATTTAATATCATCGACTAGTTTTGAAAAATAAATATGAAGTTATATCACAGAATATTAAAGAGGAAATCTGATATAATAAATTACAAAAACACTTGTATCACATATTTAATAAAGTAATGTTTATAAAGAGAATTCAACGAGTTTAATTTATGTGGCGACTACATTTAATTCTCTGGTTCTTTTATTATCATTCTCCTAATCCATTAGTGGCCCAAGTAGGTCTGAATGGAGATTATCCCTGCTTGTAATAGATTTATCAGTATCAACTACACGCTATTTGGTTAGTTTCTTTCTCATTAAGCTCTTCATATCATGGATGTATGTGTTTTATTACTCTCGTAATGATAAAAACATTTTATTTTCCGATTTTCAGTCATATTATTTTCAGTAGAATAAATATTCTTAACATAAGGAATGTATTTTTTATATTTTCTTTTGGTTTTATTGAAAAGATTTTTAAATTTAAAAGCTAATCCATCAAAAGAATTTTTTAAAATTTATTTTCTATTTAAAAATTTATATAATACTATAAAAATTATTTATTTATTTACACTATTTCTTACATTATAATTGAAGGTAGGAACACAACAGGCTGTTTACAAAAACATTTTGTAAAATTGCTCTCCCTCTTTTATTTAAAATAAACTAAATATAATATTTTTAAATTATGCCATTACAAGAATTTGATTCATATAATTTTAATATACAAAAATAATCTTATTATGGAATTCATTTGTGACCATTCCAAAAATTCATGCAACATCCTAAGAACTTGAAGAACGATTATCAAAGAAAAAAAAGTCTTATGAATGGCAACTCTATTATAAAAATTTAATAAAACAAAATAATAATAATAAGAATGAAAACTTTTACTTATTTTATCTATTTATTTTATAAAATTATTATAATTTATAGTCCCTCGAGGTATTAAAAATCCCGTCGGAATGATATTTTTGTCAAAATTCAATTATCGTATTTCTTTGTTATATTTTTATTTAAAAGATAATTAATAACTTTAAAGTTATTTCTTTATATTAAGAACTATCATTTACACAAATACTAAAAATAATTTTAAGAATGTTAACGTTTTAAATTGCTCGAATTTTTCGAAACTCATTAAAATTTTGTGAATTACGCAACTGAAATTTATCTTTCTTTCTTTGAGTTATTTATTTATTTTTTATTGCTAAATTTAAATTTGGTGAAAAGTAAATTATATAAATAAAACATCTAATTTTATGCTAAATTTATAAACTCTTTATAAAATATAATAATTTTTTAAAGTGTGTTATAGCTATGTGTTAATCAGAAAATAATACGTATAAAAAGGAAAATTCAATATTAATTTACTATTATATAATACGACTTTTTGGCAATTGTTTAGATAGACCAAGCCATAGTTTTCTCAAATGTCTAATAGCTTTTGTGACATTTTAGTTAATTTTACAAATTCTTTTGGCATTTGCACCATTGTATAGCTTATATATAGCTTAGAAACTGTAATTTTCAACTGAAGTGATTATTTTTGTAATATTTGGCACATAATATAATCATCTTGCATTCTTTATTGAATTTCATATCTTATTCGAGACAAGGTCGTTTTTTTCCTTCTTGTTTTACAAGGTTAAGTACTAATTATTAAATTTAGTAATTAATGAATTTCATCAAACTTTATACTGAGACTTATAGGCGGATTTTAGATTGAAAAGTTTTCCATTTTATAAAAATCAAATAATTTTATATAGTTTATTAACGAATAATATTTTAACTAAATCAAATATGCAATCTATTTATTTTAATTAAAATTATTTGATACGGGCAAGGAAAGGATATAGCCGAGTACCAAAATTTGCGGGACTAATTATAATTTAATTAAATGTGATATAAGATAAACTTAAAATAAAGACAAAATATATCTGAACGAAAAGAAATATTAAAATAAATTGCTTCTATTTGATGTAAAGATTTTTGATTCTATTCTGTACAGCTATGTTCTGCGGTACAAAATTAAACCGAAGTATTAACAAAGAATTAAGTGTAATGCTTCAGCTAATAAATGTCTTAAAAATATATATATTTCAGTATATAAAATTTATATTAATCTAGGAAAAATATTACATAAATCAGGAATAAAATTCTTTCTTAATATTATTTTTCAAAGACATTTTGGCCAAGAAGGAATTTCGAATTGATTCACATCAGTTGTAAAGGTCAAAATCTATCTTCGGTTGAAACGTGTTGAAGAAAGCATTAATGGCAGTCATAATTTAATTATTAAAGGTTGTTCTTCAGTTTTTTTTTTCTTTCAATGTTCTTTAGACAAAGTGATTCAACTTAACTTCAACTTAAAAATGTCAACATCTTGTTCACTCTTCAAGTTTAAAGAATAAAAATCTTTTAAGAAATAAAAGAACAATAATTGATAATTGCTTAATAGAAAATAACGTGTAAGAAACAATCATCTGAAAGGTTATACGTAAATGTATTTTCAAATTTATTAAGATAGACTATTTACTTTATTACATGTAATAGCATAGGATGTTCTTGAAATGGCATCGAATTTGTAATAAACGCTTTACATTCGATATAAAATTCATTTTTAAAAAAACCAAGATAATTTTCGAAATCAAAAATGTTTATGAGTAAAGAGTACTGAATTGTAGCCTTTCAGTATAATTACTGTAAATTAATTCGTTTAATATTAAACACAATCATTATTATAATATTGATTAATGGGATAATTTTAAAGTTGTGTTTAAAATTAGAAATTGTAACGTTTTCTATAAGCGGTAAGACAAGTATTTCATTAATATGTTAATAAATATAGGCCTATTAATAAAAACAGAAAGTTATGAAACTCCATACTGTTTTAATATTGTTTTTGAAAATATTTTCTATTTCAAAAGGACAAAAAACTTATATTTCAAAACTAACTTCTTTTAAAATTCAAATAAGATTCGATAGATAAAATTCAAAAGCTTACTATTATGTCAGAAATGCGATTGTTTATATTTGTCTTTTATTCTTATAACGAAATTCGGCAACATGATTTATCTGCAATTCGTAACAGCAAATCAGACACATTCAATGTCCGATCCTTCACTCGAGTCCTATATTTTCCAAGCACGATCAATTGAAATCCCCGAGCAATATTTTTTCGAAAGTAAATACCTTAATCCATAGAATTCTGTATCAAATAGCTCAAAAATCAATTTTCAAGCAAACACAAAAACTTCTTTATAATATAAAAATAATTTTTAAAAAATATATGATTTTTAAATATTACATAAATTGTTACATTTACGTTGTATAATTTTAATTAAACTCCATTTAATGAAAACAAGACTGTAGACTTAATCTCATATAAAATTCCAGATCCGTAAAAACATTAACTGCATTAATTGTAAAGAGTAGATAAATTTATATAGTTTTAATTTTTATTATTTTCTGTACTGTACCTCGATATATTATTGATACTGTATAGATTATTTTTATCACAATAGATCGGATAACGTTTACTTTCAAAGTCAATATTTTCTATTCTTTTCTACACGTAAACAGAAAAATTAAAATCCTGGATCACAGTTATCGTTTCTATAAAATAATTGGTGTTTTAATAAATAATTAAGCAAAGATAAGATAGATAAATTTAATGCATCGGATGTTATTTTATATTTCATAAAAGATGACTAATTACTTCCTTTGAAATCCAAACCATTTCGAAGCAATAGGTGGCAAATTGCCATTACAATCACTGGAACAAAATGAGAATCTATTCTACACTTGCCAAAATGCTAAAAATGAAGACGTTTTTGGGATTGATAAAAATCTGACAACAGAAAAAAATTAATAATTTTTCAATGTAATAAACTCAGAGGGGTATTCCACTCTAGTTATTTAACTACGTCGCTCAAGCAATTTATATTACACAATCGTTCCCTGTTTACAAACACAAATCCCAGTTTCTTAGTAATTGTAAATAAAAAAAAATTTTGTGTTAAAGAAAATGCAGTCGATTTTTATCAACAATGTTTAAAAAACTATTAGAGTATTTCCTTTCCCGTGCTTTACATTTATATACACTTCCAAGAAACTAAAGGTCTAATTTTAAAACGGAGCTCGAACTCATTGGAGAATGAAGTACTTCTTTAAATGTATATCAGCAAAAATAAATTGCATTTAAGTATTTAAAAAGAATCATTTTATAATAAAACTATGTTAATAAGAATATATTACGTTTAATTTTTTAAATTATTTGTACTATTTTAGCACATTATTCCTTAAAATAGATTTTATTATTCATAACATGAAATTATTGTAAATGGAATAAATTATACTGTAATTAATATGTATTTTGATATAATTGTATTGTTTTAAATGTGAAAGCAAATTAAAATTGCTTATCTATTCTCTACCTTTCAACTAACTGATTTTCCAAAATGAACTTGTTCAATAAGCAAACTGCTCTAAACGATTGAATGAAATGTTGTTTTGGTCTGTTGATAGCAATTTTGACTCAAATTTTATTTATTACAACGTCAATAAAATATATTGTTCAATGACTGACCGAAGTGTATTCATTAACAATGAAAAGAGAAGCCTGTAAAGATGGCTATAGAGTTAGGCAACAATGGCGTGGAGAACAAGTGGCGATTGCAGGGATCTGAGGACAATGGGATGACACAGATGGTGCTAGGATGGTACTTTTGACTTATGACATGTGACACTGCATGCAAAAGTACCATGTCATAAGTTAGGTTTTAAAATGGTTCCACCAGCTGTCGAAATGCCATTTAAATGGACTCGGAATCGAGATAATCTAAAGTGAATAATCAAGTTGAATAGCATCCTAAATGTACGTCAAGAGGACATCCCACATTATAGAGGATGAGATCTATAAAATTGCTATATTGAATAAGATATGTCATTTGCAAAGATATATTCGAAATTAGAAATTATAATAGCATTATTTAGTCTCTATTTCATATAAGTTTATTGATATTAAGCTAATAAACTTTAAGACAAGTTAAAAGTATTATTTCTAACAATTTTCCATTCTCATATAGTCTACGAGAGAAGACTTTCACAAACTTTGGAATTATTTGGATTGATTTCATTAAAAGTACTGTACTTCTTTTGAATATATTATAATATTGACCTTAAATCTATAAATAGATTCTACTGGAATAATGTAAAAAAAAGATAAATTTTATTGTTTGTAATAAAACCTATTTATTTTGAATGGATAATACAGTTTCTTCTTTTCGTGCTTACTTAAGTTATATAAGATGGGGCAATTGTATGTTTATAAAGACATATTAAATAAACAAAAGATACAGAGATATATTATAGGTTACATTCAAGTCAAATTCAAGATAATTAAACACATTTTTCATGAAATGTTTTCAGGATTTTATATCGTAGTTATAGATTAAGTTCTCTTTGATCTATGCTTTAAATAACAAAATTATTAAATAATTCATTTCATTAATGCAAATCACCTCCACAATTTTAAAATTTTTAATGTCTAAATANTAAATGTTTCAATCGAAAATATTGGATTCTGCTTATTGGATATTTTGAAAAAGATTAAAATGTTTTAGAGTTTCCAATTCTGCTCTTTTGCAAATGGCGGCTGTTGGCATTTTTGATGAAGTGGTTTGTTAAATCAAGTTGTTAAATTAATATAAAACTTTAAATACATTCCATAATTGCCAAAAATGTGCTTATAATATCACGTTAAATCGCATGCATTATTGTAAAATAAAAATTTATGTACTAGTTACGATACAGTACATAATTTTTATTGTATCTATTATTGAAGAGATGTTATTAATTGTATTAATTATCAGAGATTTAGGCCTACTATTTAAAATAGGTTTATAATATTTAATTTTCGAAATTTTTCTACTGAATATTTAACTGAAAAACTTTTAAATGTTGGAAACATAAAATAATTCTAAAACTCCAGACTTTTTCCCAATTAAACACAAACACAACGAAATTATTCAATAAACGAAAATTGTTCATTAAATAATTGTTGCTTCAAAATATATAGTTAGTTTAATCAATAATTAATATTATAAATTATGTATTTAATTACTTATTTTTATGCATTTGTATGTTTCGATTGCTAAATAGAAAGTCTGACACGAGTGAATTTAGTAATAGAAAACATTTAACATAAAAATATTTTATCTGCTTTAAAATTTTTACCCGGATTTATAAATATAATTGTTAAATTTATTACATGTTTAACATGAATTTTTGTCTGTTGTTACATATTATTTTTAGTTTAGTTTAAGAAATAAAAATATATATGTAGGCCTATATATATACATATACCGTTCTACATTTTTCGACTATACCCTGTTTTATGCATACCTTATTATAATTATAATGTGTAGTAAAATATATAAATATAAGTATGTAATATGAAATGTAATGAGCAATATATTATATAAAATTTTAATATAAATACACCTGTAAGTAATCCACTTCTAATTTTGTATAACTTACATGTGCTGTAATCTAAAGTTTATTCAACAATTATATTAATTAAATTATCAATAACCGTGAGGCAGATAATAGTGAGGACTTATCAGACCAATGATGGGCACAAACGCTCAGGAATCAAAGTGAAAACGTTTAATAAACACAAAAATGACTACATAAGTATGGAAACGTTTTCATACTTATGTAGTCATTTTTGTATACCAAGAGCTAGAAGAAACTTTTGTAATAATTTCGTTATTCAACAATGTAAAGATAATCACAAGGGTTTAGTAACAAAGTTAAATAATCCAAGTTCGATATCGACACAGGCCTACGAAATGTAGACTAAGATAGCTACTATTAAACTGTCCTCTAAGATCAACAGATTTTATCATCAACAGATTTTGATTTAATCAGTTTTGGTTGTTATTTCAAAAGTTGTTGAGGATTGCTAATTTAATTCAAGATTATCTATGCAATGACTAGATTAAGTAGCCGATGAAAGCTGCCAAAACATATTAAGCTATCCTTATTTAACATCCAAATGAGAGAGAGAGCCTTTGTTGTATGTAATATCACGCTTTCTCGTAACTTATTAAACGTATAACCTTCAGTTAATCGCTCCAGATTATGATAACCTCCGCTTTAGTTCTCGTCAGTCCATTAATTAAGCTTACTTACAAGCTAGCGTGACAACAGGCTGTATATAGGAGACTAGGGAGAAGAAACAGCGTGTTGACTAATTCGTGTATGGAGATAATGAATCACAAGGGGGAACAGACTAGACACCACCCCTCTGGGAGATTCAGAAGTGGCCAACCGCCATCAATTAAGTGTGCGCGTTTCGGCACACTGGTGCGAACCTGGGACACGATAAGTTCGTGCCTTATCTGTTGATTAGCTCGTAACCTGATGTTCGCAGGTGGTTTTAGCCAGGTGGTAGTCGTTACTGACACCCGCCAGACAAGAGATGAGCGACCCAGATAACCTGACTTCCATTTATTTGGTAGTTGGAGAAGGATACGTTGGGAGGGTGAAAAGTTGAAGTTTATGGATAAATGTGCGTCAAAGTTTGTAGTGGACCCGTATCAGATATAGCAACTCGCCCTTAAGTCATCAGAATGATGTTAGGTAGGAAATTTTGTGGTCAGGTAAATCTCAAAGGAATAATTTATATGTAGAAAGTGATTTAATGTAAGGATGTAAAACTGCATGACTATAGGCGTGGTAAGTGTGCGAAGCTATCAAGAATGCTCAATTAAATAATTCCTTCGTCCTTCGTTTAATTTTCCACAGTCTTATTTTATCGAAAACTGCATATTTTAGTCAAATTATTGATATATAAGATAAACTAACTTCTATAGGGATGCTAGACCTTCGAAAACATCAACTTATAATTACATGTAATCTTGTTTGAATCTTTTTTACAAAATAAAGTAAAATATATATGCAAGAAGCTTGATATCTTTTTCTTATCTTTTTGTTTTGAGCATTGGCTCAAAAACATTGGTTTAAAATTTTAAATAAGCTTAGGCCTTTGAATAAACTGCTCTTTAATGATTGTTTACGGATAGACTATTCACAGGCCTAAAGAGAATTCTAAGTTTTTTAAGTGTTTAGAAGTTTACTTTTTGTGTTTTAGTTTCAGAAAAATAACAGTGAATTCATAAAAGAACATTACATTTTTTTTAGATTAAATAATCACAATATTTTGATTGAAAATTAGTCCACAGGATTTAAAAAAAAAAAAAAATTTAATCTTTTAAGCAAGATAATTTTAAAATTAGACTTATCTCTGATATTTTATTAAATATAATTCCGTTTATCCTATTATAAAAGTGAAAAAATGAATCCTATAAAGTGTTTCTAATAACTACATTTAAAAATAATTAGCAAAATAACTATTTTTGATATATCGTTATAAAGTTTTAATAAAGTTTGAATAAAATATATTTAAATTTCCTTATAAATATATAATTTATAAGGAAATTAATTTAATATCATCGACTAGTTTTGAAAAATAAATATGAAGTTATATCACAGAATATTAAAGAGGAAATCTGATATAATAAATTACAAAAACACTTGTATCACATATTTAATAAAGTAATGTTTATAAAGAGAATTCAACGAGTTTAATTTATGTGGCGACTACATTTAATTCTCTGGTTCTTTTATTATCATTCTCCTAATCCATTAGTGGCCCAAGTAGGTCTGAATGGAGATTATCCCTGCTTGTAATAGATTTATCAGTATCAACTACACGCTATTTGGTTAGTTTCTTTCTCATTAAGCTCTTCATATCATGGATGTATGTGTTTTATTACTCTCGTAATGATAAAAACATTTTATTTTCCGATTTTCAGTCATATTATTTTCAGTAGAATAAATATTCTTAACATAAGGAATGTATTTTTTATATTTTCTTTTGGTTTTATTGAAAAGATTTTTAAATTTAAAAGCTAATCCATCAAAAGAATTTTTTAAAATTTATTTTCTATTTAAAAATTTATATAATACTATAAAAATTATTTATTTATTTACACTATTTCTTACATTATAATTGAAGGTAGGAACACAACAGGCTGTTTACAAAAACATTTTGTAAAATTGCTCTCCCTCTTTTATTTAAAATAAACTAAATATAATATTTTTAAATTATGCCATTACAAGAATTTGATTCATATAATTTTAATATACAAAAATAATCTTATTATGGAATTCATTTGTGACCATTCCAAAAATTCATGCAACATCCTAAGAACTTGAAGAACGATTATCAAAGAAAAAAAAGTCTTATGAATGGCAACTCTATTATAAAAATTTAATAAAACAAAATAATAATAATAAGAATGAAAACTTTTACTTATTTTATCTATTTATTTTATAAAATTATTATAATTTATAGTCCCTCGAGGTATTAAAAATCCCGTCGGAATGATATTTTTGTCAAAATTCAATTATCGTATTTCTTTGTTATATTTTTATTTAAAAGATAATTAATAACTTTAAAGTTATTTCTTTATATTAAGAACTATCATTTACACAAATACTAAAAATAATTTTAAGAATGTTAACGTTTTAAATTGCTCGAATTTTTCGAAACTCATTAAAATTTTGTGAATTACGCAACTGAAATTTATCTTTCTTTCTTTGAGTTATTTATTTATTTTTTATTGCTAAATTTAAATTTGGTGAAAAGTAAATTATATAAATAAAACATCTAATTTTATGCTAAATTTATAAACTCTTTATAAAATATAATAATTTTTTAAAGTGTGTTATAGCTATGTGTTAATCAGAAAATAATACGTATAAAAAGGAAAATTCAATATTAATTTACTATTATATAATACGACTTTTTGGCAATTGTTTAGATAGACCAAGCCATAGTTTTCTCAAATGTCTAATAGCTTTTGTGACATTTTAGTTAATTTTACAAATTCTTTTGGCATTTGCACCATTGTATAGCTTATATATAGCTTAGAAACTGTAATTTTCAACTGAAGTGATTATTTTTGTAATATTTGGCACATAATATAATCATCTTGCATTCTTTATTGAATTTCATATCTTATTCGAGACAAGGTCGTTTTTTTCCTTCTTGTTTTACAAGGTTAAGTACTAATTATTAAATTTAGTAATTAATGAATTTCATCAAACTTTATACTGAGACTTATAGGCGGATTTTAGATTGAAAAGTTTTCCATTTTATAAAAATCAAATAATTTTATATAGTTTATTAACGAATAATATTTTAACTAAATCAAATATGCAATCTATTTATTTTAATTAAAATTATTTGATACGGGCAAGGAAAGGATATAGCCGAGTACCAAAATTTGCGGGACTAATTATAATTTAATTAAATGTGATATAAGATAAACTTAAAATAAAGACAAAATATATCTGAACGAAAAGAAATATTAAAATAAATTGCTTCTATTTGATGTAAAGATTTTTGATTCTATTCTGTACAGCTATGTTCTGCGGTACAAAATTAAACCGAAGTATTAACAAAGAATTAAGTGTAATGCTTCAGCTAATAAATGTCTTAAAAATATATATATTTCAGTATATAAAATTTATATTAATCTAGGAAAAATATTACATAAATCAGGAATAAAATTCTTTCTTAATATTATTTTTCAAAGACATTTTGGCCAAGAAGGAATTTCGAATTGATTCACATCAGTTGTAAAGGTCAAAATCTATCTTCGGTTGAAACGTGTTGAAGAAAGCATTAATGGCAGTCATAATTTAATTATTAAAGGTTGTTCTTCAGTTTTTTTTTTCTTTCAATGTTCTTTAGACAAAGTGATTCAACTTAACTTCAACTTAAAAATGTCAACATCTTGTTCACTCTTCAAGTTTAAAGAATAAAAATCTTTTAAGAAATAAAAGAACAATAATTGATAATTGCTTAATAGAAAATAACGTGTAAGAAACAATCATCTGAAAGGTTATACGTAAATGTATTTTCAAATTTATTAAGATAGACTATTTACTTTATTACATGTAATAGCATAGGATGTTCTTGAAATGGCATCGAATTTGTAATAAACGCTTTACATTCGATATAAAATTCATTTTTAAAAAAACCAAGATAATTTTCGAAATCAAAAATGTTTATGAGTAAAGAGTACTGAATTGTAGCCTTTCAGTATAATTACTGTAAATTAATTCGTTTAATATTAAACACAATCATTATTATAATATTGATTAATGGGATAATTTTAAAGTTGTGTTTAAAATTAGAAATTGTAACGTTTTCTATAAGCGGTAAGACAAGTATTTCATTAATATGTTAATAAATATAGGCCTATTAATAAAAACAGAAAGTTATGAAACTCCATACTGTTTTAATATTGTTTTTGAAAATATTTTCTATTTCAAAAGGACAAAAAACTTATATTTCAAAACTAACTTCTTTTAAAATTCAAATAAGATTCGATAGATAAAATTCAAAAGCTTACTATTATGTCAGAAATGCGATTGTTTATATTTGTCTTTTATTCTTATAACGAAATTCGGCAACATGATTTATCTGCAATTCGTAACAGCAAATCAGACACATTCAATGTCCGATCCTTCACTCGAGTCCTATATTTTCCAAGCACGATCAATTGAAATCCCCGAGCAATATTTTTTCGAAAGTAAATACCTTAATCCATAGAATTCTGTATCAAATAGCTCAAAAATCAATTTTCAAGCAAACACAAAAACTTCTTTATAATATAAAAATAATTTTTAAAAAATATATGATTTTTAAATATTACATAAATTGTTACATTTACGTTGTATAATTTTAATTAAACTCCATTTAATGAAAACAAGACTGTAGACTTAATCTCATATAAAATTCCAGATCCGTAAAAACATTAACTGCATTAATTGTAAAGAGTAGATAAATTTATATAGTTTTAATTTTTATTATTTTCTGTACTGTACCTCGATATATTATTGATACTGTATAGATTATTTTTATCACAATAGATCGGATAACGTTTACTTTCAAAGTCAATATTTTCTATTCTTTTCTACACGTAAACAGAAAAATTAAAATCCTAGATCACAGTTATCGTTTCTATAAAATAATTGGTGTTTTAATAAATAATTAAGCAAAGATAAGATAGATAAATTTAATGCATCGGATGTTATTTTATATTTCATAAAAGATGACTAATTACTTCCTTTGAAATCCAAACCATTTCGAAGCAATAGGTGGCAAATTGCCATTACAATCACTGGAACAAAATGAGAATCTATTCTACACTTGCCAAAATGCTAAAAATGAAGAAGTTTTTGGGATTGATAAAAATCTGACAACAGAAAAAAATTAATAATTTTTCAATGTAATAAACTCAGAGGGGGTATTCCACTCTAGTTATTTAACTACGTCGCTCAAGCAATTTATATTACACAATCGTTCCCTGTTTACAAACACAAATCCCAGTTTCTTAGTAATTGTAAATAAAAAAAAATTTTGTGTTAAAGAAAATGCAGTCGATTTTTATCAACAATGTTTAAAAAACTATTAGAGTATTTCCTTTCCCGTGCTTTACATTTATATACACTTCCAAGAAACTAAAGGTCTAATTTTAAAACGGAGCTCGAACTCATTGGAGAATGAAGTACTTCTTTAAATGTATATCAGCAAAAATAAATTGCATTTAAGTATTTAAAAAGAATCATTTTATAATAAAACTATGTTAATAAGAATATATTACGTTTAATTTTTTAAATTATTTGTACTATTTTAGCACATTATTCCTTAAAATAGATTTTATTATTCATAACATGAAATTATTGTAAATGGAATAAATTATACTGTAATTAATATGTATTTTGATATAATTGTATTGTTTTAAATGTGAAAGCAAATTAAAATTGCTTATCTATTCTCTACCTTTCAACTAACTGATTTTCCAAAATGAACTTGTTCAATAAGCAAACTGCTCTAAACGATTGAATGAAATGTTGTTTTGGTCTGTTGATAGCAATTTTGACTCAAATTTTATTTATTACAACGTCAATAAAATATATTGTTCAATGACTGACCGAAGTGTATTCATTAACAATGAAAAGAGAAGCCTGTAAAGATGGCTATAGAGTTAGGCAACAATGGCGTGGAGAACAAGTGGCGATTGCAGGGATCTGAGGACAATGGGATGACACAGATGGTGCTAGGATGGTACTTTTGACTTATGACATGTGACACTGCATGCAAAAGTACCATGTCATAAGTTAGGTTTTAAAATGGTTCCACCAGCTGTCGAAATGCCATTTAAATGGACTCGGAATCGAGATAATCTAAAGTGAATAATCAAGTTGAATAGCATCCTAAATGTACGTCAAGAGGACATCCCACATTATAGAGGATGAGATCTATAAAATTGCTATATTGAATAAGATATGTCATTTGCAAAGATATATTCGAAATTAGAAATTATAATAGCATTATTCAGTCTCTATTTCATATAAGTTTATTGATATTAAGCTAATAAACTTTAAGACAAGTTAAAAGTATTATTTCTAACAATTTTCCATTCTCATATAGTCTACGAGAGAAGACTTTCACAAACTTTGGAATTATTTGGATTGATTTCATTAAAAGTACTGTACTTCTTTTGAATATATTATAATATTGACCTTAAATCTATAAATAGATTCTACTAGAATAATGTAAAAAAGATAAATTTTATTGTTTGTAATAAAACCTATTTATTTTGAATGGATAATACAGTTTCTTCTTTTCGTGCTTACTTAAGTTATATAAGATGGGGCAATTGTATGTTTATAAAGACATATTAAATAAACAAAAGATACAGAGATATATTATAGGTTACATTCAAGTCAAATTCAAGATAATTAAACACATTTTTCATGAAATGTTTTCAGGATTTTATATCGTAGTTATAGATTAAGTTCTCTTTGGTCTATGCTTTAAATAACAAAATTATTAAATAATTCATTTCATTAATGCAAATCACCTCCACAATTTTAAAATTTTTAATGTCTAAATATAAAATTTCTGAATCAGCTATTGTTATCTTCTAGTCGATAATATTAACTATCGCTAAAAATTATATTAAATAAATTAACATAAAATATGCAAATATAATAAAGCATAATAAAAATAATATTTAAGTTAATTGATGTTTTATTCTGATAAAGACGTAAATTTTAAATTTAATTACATTATAAAATCTATTTAATATAAAATTATTGTTTGAAATTAAGCAAAAACGTGTATTAAACCTTTGTATTACAAAAGTTTAATTCATTTATCTTATATACTTTCTTGTATAATTTTAAGAATTAATTAATTCAATGTTAATGTATACCTATTATACACTTATAATATCCCTTAATATTATTAATTTGAATAATAAATGTAATCTGTTTATAGTTTACAAGAACAGAATATAATTAAGCTGTTCTCATCTTTCATTTATATTTAATTTATGCTGATAATAATCAATGACACAAAATAAATAGATTTTTATATAGTAAATAGTTCTATCTATTGTATAACTAAAAAATTTATTTAAAAAAATACAATTTTTAAATCTATAACATGAAAAATTTTAGGTATTTGTGTGTGTTCAATACAAAATTAAATACATAATACCACAATCGTATCATTTTGTTAGTAATTCACTAATTCTTTTTACTTTATTTTAATTTTTAATATTATATAGGTTAAGACAATAGAGAATTCGACAAATTTGAAAGCATTTAAAGCAAATTTTTTAAACTTATTGTAATAACAAATGAATTAAATAGCCTCAGTGTGTTAAAAGCCCTTAAATATAATATAATATAGTATAGGGCCAAATATATACTTTTAAAAAATAATTTTATATAGGCCTATTTATCTCCAAATTTTTGTAGCTTGATGTAAACCTAGAATTTGTAGACTATTACTGAATTACAGGCCAACATGTATCAATATATTATTATTTTAATTTTAAATCTTAAAGATTTGTCTTTGGTGCGATATAGTAGGATATATTTCTGGTTGTTCTGAAAATAAAATTTTATTTTGTAGCACTAAATGAAAACAGTTCGTATCTTCCGCCTGGTTTCCTTTCCGATGTTTTAGATTTGATGGATTAGTTTAATAAATTTAAATTTACTGAAATCACTAAAATTTTTAGAAATAATATGACAATATTCTTTGATTATATAGTTACATACTGAATTAATATAACCGTACAGATAATTTATTTCATTTGTTCAAATTCATAAAGACAATCGAGTTTACTTCGAGTTGATTCATTAATTAATCCTTATTTGATAATTCAATATGATCAATTAACAATTTTAGAATTAATTATTTTTATTATTGATTTACAGTTAGAATGTAAACAATAAAAATTAGATTTTGAAAATAGATCTATCCTATAAGTCAACTAAACTCAAGAAAATTGTAAAAGCCTTATAGAAACCGTTAAAAAATGTAAATTTTCTCTTGACATTACAATTTAAGCATCATTTTGTATAAGTTTAGAAAATTTAAATTATTACATTAATATATCATATAGCCTACATCATAAATAAAAGGATCTTTCATTCATAGAGAAGGATCAGAGTAATTTTTTAATTTAGAGTAGATGTAAATTAAAATTATTAAATCCTTCTCTTAATGATATGAAGAAACAAATGTTCTTAGACTAGTTTATACATAGGCTATACATATTTAAAACTGTATTAACTCTGTTAACTCGGTTAACATAAGTTCAATTCACACAGTATTTTGTTCTAAATTAGTCAAATTAAGGCTTCCTATCCAGCTTCAACAAGCCGGATAGGAAGGATTTCGTAGTTAAATCAGTAGATAATTTAGAATCTTTAAAAAATATTTCTCTATTAATTTTAAAGTAATAAGATTCGGCAAGAAAAATTTAATAGATTTTGTTGACTTTCTCTAATTTTATCTTGCTTTGATTGTGATTTACTGTATATAGTCATAAATTATTATTATTTAAACTTGCATAATTAGAAGACTAGGCCTATGATGATATATGATTCGTAATTTATTAGGAAATTTATCTAAAATCGAAACTCATAATTAGTCTTCTCTTTTCTCTTCTTCTTCATACTTTAAAGTATGAGAAAACAGAGTATTCGGTTATTTGAATCGGAGAATTATGTGATATGAACATGATTATAGGCTACTTATTGAAAACATCATATGATAATAAAATAATATATATACGTTATATAATTATTTTATTGAACATATATTGTATGTGTTCTGAAAATAAAATTTTATTTTGTAGCACTAAATGAAAACAGTTCGTATCTTCCGCCTGGTTTCCTTTCCGATGTTTTAGATTTGATGGATTAGTTTAATAAATTTAAATTTACTGAAATCACTAAAATTTTTAGAAATAATATGACAATATTCTTTGATTATATAGTTACATACTGAATTAATATAACCGTACAGATAATTTATTTCATTTGTTCAAATTCATAAAGACAATCGAGTTTACTTCGAGTTGATTCATTAATTAATCCTTATTTGATAATTCAATATGATCAATTAACAATTTTAGAATTAATTATTTTTATTATTGATTTACAGTTAGAATGTAAACAATAAAAATTAGATTTTGAAAATAGATCTATCCTATAAGTCAACTAAACTCAAGAAAATTGTAAAAGCCTTATAGAAACCGTTAAAAAATGTAAATTTTCTCTTGACATTACAATTTAAGCATCATTTTGTATAAGTTTAGAAAATTTAAATTATTACATTAATATATCATATAGCCTACATCATAAATAAAAGGATCTTTCATTCATAGAGAAGGATCAGAGTAATTTTTTAATTTAGAGTAGATGTAAATTAAAATTATTAAATCCTTCTCTTAATGATATGAAGAAACAAATGTTCTTAGACTAGTTTATACATAGGCTATACATATTTAAAACTGTATTAACTCTGTTAACTCGGTTAACATAAGTTCAATTCACACAGTATTTTGTTCTAAATTAGTCAAATTAAGGCTTCCTATCCAGCTTCAACAAGCCGGATAGGAAGGATTTCGTAGTTAAATCAGTAGATAATTTAGAATCTTTAAAAAATATTTCTCTATTAATTTTAAAGTAATAAGATTCGGCAAGAAAAATTTAATAGATTTTGTTGACTTTCTCTAATTTTATCTTGCTTTGATTGTGATTTACTGTATATAGTCATAAATTATTATTATTTAAACTTGCATAATTAGAAGACTAGGCCTATGATGATATATGATTCGTAATTTATTAGGAAATTTATCTAAAATCGAAACTCATAATTAGTCTTCTCTTTTCTCTTCTTCTTCATACTTTAAAGTATGAGAAAACAGAGTATTCGGTTATTTGAATCGGAGAATTATGTGATATGAACATGATTATAGGCTACTTATTGAAAACATCATATGATAATAAAATAATATATATACGTTATATAATTATTTTATTGAACATATATTGTATGCAATATTCCGTACTAAGTATAAAGAAATATTTTAAAACGTTATCGGAATAAGAGATATTTATTAATAACTGAATTTGCCATTTATAATTGAAAATCATAATAATATCTATATTTAATTTCCCATGTTATTCTTAAAACAAAAAAAAATTTCTATTATTTCCTTTTTACTTTTATATTATTAAATAATGAAACAAATGTATAATCATGAGAAACTATTTAAGCTTTTATTTTAAAATTATATGTTATAAAATACAAATTAATCAATATTATTTGAGTAAAATAACAATGTAATGAAATATTTTATATGACATTTTATTTTAGAAAGGAAGATAAGCTTCTCTGTATGTTACTGAAACACTATAGAGAAGCCTTACTTTATGTTGCTTCCTCAGTTTTAAAACAGCGCTTACTAAATATTAAAAATACGTTTTAATTAATGATTTAATCAAACAGTATATAAAAACATATTCATTAATAAAACAAAAAGAAATTTAATATCGCAAAAGTAATATTAAAGCATTATTTATTCCTTTATTTTAGTTATTAGATATTGTCTTATAGCCTGTGTTAATTAACATATGCTTAATTTTATTGTTTTAAATTTTAAAATTGTTATTTTAATATGAGAACAAAAAAGACATTAGTAGTAATCTTTTAATTAAAAATAACTTATTAGAAATTATTTCATCTTTTTTTGGTAAAAATAAATTTATCAGTAATTATCGAAAGATTTACAACATTATTTTAATAGCATATTCTTTAATATCCGTTATGTTTAAATGAAAGTAAACAATGAAAATTTCTGTATAGTCTGAAATAGAATTTCATACTTGTATATTGCCTTCTTATTAGGATTTAATAATCCGAATAATTTTAAAATCGATTATAATTATGTTGCAGATTTGCTAAAAATAAACTCGACAACTGAATTTAATAATTAGACTAATAAATAATTTTACTTTGCCTTTAAAAATATTCTCTATCAACAAACTGACAAAAGATTAAAATTCAAATGGAGACTAAAAGCAAAATCGTCAACAATGTATGAAATTTTATTTTACGGAAACATATGTATATAGTTCATTCTACTTTTCTTATTTATCTTTCTTTCCCTTAAGCATAAATTTTTCTATTGGCTTGGTCTTTTTAGATTATGATTTACTATTCATAAACTTTTTAAAATTTTTCATTATTACTATTTTTATAGATAAAAAGTATATTTAAACTTAGAATCTTTAAAATTATTTTTATTGAATTTTTTGTAGTTCTATTGAAAATACTTAAATCCAATAGCTACTAGTACACATAATATAGATCTAATCTAAACGTATGCATGTGTATATATTTTTCATCCTATTTATGAATTTTTTACTATGGCTAATTAAAAAACTTAAACAATAATTTTTCATATGTAAGCAGATTTTAAATTGCTATTTGTTTCATATTAAATATAATTTCAAGAAAGGAAAGAAAGCGAATAGAACTTGATAAATATTTTTTTTTTTTTCGGCATTTTAAATTGTTATAGAATTTTCGATATTGTATTTAGATAAAATGTGGTTAGTAAGAAAGAATGAAAAATACGACAATCTTTTTAATTCATTATATTGTCTACTTTAATAAACTTAATTAAATATTTTAAAGCATTCGTGACTTTTACAAATGGTCTTTTCAGTTTAATTTAACCCGACTTCTTTTTTGACATCACCATATTATTGATCCGCCCATTCTACTTTTCCACCACCCAATGATTCGTCATCCACCAATGAGATATCATCAGTCTAACAATCAACGCCCACTGCCCGTTCGTTTACTCCGCCCATTCGTCAATAGAATGGATTGTTTCCGTTGCAGGCCACTGCACTTAATAAACTGGCTTTTTATTCCAAAATATGATTCATCGTCCTCGTTCAATGCATCCATCTCTTACGTAATTAATGTTATTAATTCGAATAATTAAAAACATGATGTTTACAATATACAGTAAGTCGCTAAATTAGTATCAGTTAAATTATACAATAACAAATTAATGAATGATTTTTAGATACTGTACATTTAGATAAGATTAAGTTAAATTAATTTTAATTTTTAAACGAATTACTTTAAGTTATAGCGTATAACGTGTCAAATTCTATTATTATGTATTTTAAAGTGAAGATTGTCCTAAATTGATTTTAATTCGACTTTTTTAACTAACTTATTGAAATGTGCAAGAATAATTTTAAAAATTAATTAATTTGATATTCTTATAATTTGAATTTTTATCGATTCTAAAATGAAAATCGGAGAAACAATTTTTCACGCGTTTTTCCTTGGCAAGAGTGAATTATTGAATGGCTTTACAGCGTTTTTGTTTGAATTAGCTTAACCGTTGTGTAGATTTACATTACCGAATGTCAAAGAGAAATTATTACCATTCATTTGTAATTTAAATAATCTTAACCTAGCAAAAAAAATGGGATGTGCGTGCTAACAGGCCTTTTAGTATTGGTCATTGTTGCACCTGCGACACAGAATCCAAACCGAAAACTTTCGAGTAAGACTATTATTATGTCAGACGTGTGATTAAGTTCCGAGTCCATTCGTGACCCCTTAATAGCCTTGGGCTAGAAATGGCCAACTAGGAAAGGCCCAAACATCTGTAGTGACCACTGTTGAAGTAATGGCGCTAGCATCGCATTCTTTATAGTGCACTGTTTTGTCGATAGAGGTCGCCAGGGTGAGCGTCCACTACGGCCGGGAGTGTGTAATTTTGTGTGCAAGTAAGTGTTTGGATACATGTCGACCTTTGACCCGCGACCTCTCCATTTAATTAGCATACGGGGTGAAGTGCTGATCTCGGTCTCGGGTCAACGAGGTAGTGGGAGTCTAGCAGCGATAGGAGTGCATTCAATATAAAGCGCGTTAGAGCAGGTAGGTCATAAAATTTTTACAAAAATATTTTCAACTTCATTTTAATAAAAATAATTCTCAATACGATTAGGACACGTTCATTGCACTAGTAATAAATAAATTATTTGTTAGAAACGTGCTCTTATTATTATGTCGAGTAATTATTCTTAGATGTCGATGAACTAATCACTATAATTAATAACATTTAACTTTAATAGACGTAACATAAATTCCATCTTCGATTGAAAACCGACTGCGATTACTGAATGTACAGGTGCCAGATTAGAACATTTATAGGAGACAAAATCACTTAGAAGCCATATCGCCCAAGGTATCGAGATATTTATTACTTAATAGATAGACAAGATGTCATTGCGGATGATTATAAAACATAATTGCTTGATGCCATCCATTTAACATTCCTTACATCGTATCAACTTTATTACCTTCGTTCGAACGAAAATCATCATTTACTGAGATATAATTATAATAAATTAATAAATTTTAGCTTTTTCTTGAGTACGTTTNAAAATAGATTTTATTATTCATAACATGAAATTATTGTAAATGGAATAAATTATACTGTAATTAATATGTATTTTGATATAATTGTATTGTTTTAAATGTGGTAAGGATTTTTGATTCTATTCTGTAGAGCTATGTTCTGCGGTACAAAATTAAACCGAAGTATTAACAAAGAATTAAGTGTAATGCTTCAGCTAATAAATGTCTTAAAAATATATATATTTCAGTATATAAAATTTATATTAATCTAGGAAAAATATTACATAAATCAGGAATAAAATTCTTTCTTAATATTATTTTTCAAAGACATTTTGGCCAAGAAGGAATTTCGAATTGATTCACATCAGTTGTAAAGGTCAAAATCTATCTTCGGTTGAAACGTGTTGAAGAAAGCATTAATGACAGTCATAATTTAATTATTAAAGGTTGTTCTTCAGTTTTTTTTTTCTTTCAATGTTCTTTAGACAAAGTGATTCAACTTAACTTCAACTTAAAAATGTCAACATCTTGTTCACTCTTCAAGTTTAAAGAATAAAAATCTTTTAAGAAATAAAAGAACAATAATTGATAATTGCTTAATAGAAAATAACGTGTAAGAAACAATCATCTGAAAGGTTATACGTAAATGTATTTTCAAATTTATTAAGATAGACTATTTACTTTATTACATGTAATAGCATAAGATGTTCTTGAAATGGCATCGAATTTGTAATAAATGCTTTACATTCGATATAAAATTCATTTTTAAAAAAACCAAGATAATTTTCGAAATCAAAAATGTTTATGACTAAAGAGTACTGAATTGTAGCCTTTCAGTATAATTACTGTAAATTAATTCGTTTAATATTAAACACAATCATTATTATAATATTGATTAATGGGATAATTTTAAAGTTGTGTTTAAAATTAGAAATTGTAACGTTTTCTATAAGCGGTAAGACAAGTATTTCATTAATATGTTAATAAATATAGGCCTATTAATAAAAACAGAAAGTTATGGAACTCCATACTGTTTTAATATTGTTTTTGAAAATATTTTCTATTTCAAAAGGACAAAAAACTTATATTTCAAAACTAACTTCTTTTAAAATTCAAATAATATTCGATAGATAAAATTCAAAAGCTTACTATTATGTCAGAAATGCGATTGTTTATATTTGTCTTTTATTCTTATAACGAAATTCGGCAACATGATTTATCTGCAATTCGTAACAGCAAATCAGACACATTCAATGTCCGATCCTTCACTCGAGTCCTATATTTTCCAAGCACGATCAATTGAAATCCCCGAGCAATATTTTTTCGAAAGTAAATACCTTAATCCATAGAATTCTGTATCAAATAGCTCAAAAATCAATTTTCAAGCAAACACAAAAACTTCTTTATAATATAAAAATAATTTTTAAAAAATATATNATAAAAAAAAATTTATAGAATCACTCAATAATACAGTTTTATTCGGAGATTAAGGAGAGAGCGAAGATCCGAAGTAATGACATCTCCATTGAAGTCGATTTAGAAAGTTTCTTAATGAAAGATGGACATTAGAATACCTAAGTTTATATGCTTATCGATTTTCACATCTACAATTTGGGATGAAACCAATTGAAGTTTCTGTCTAAATTACATTAGAAAGTGTTAGGGCCAAGCATTGGAAAGATGACAACTCAATCGTTGTGGTTACCTGCAAGCTTTATCTCTTCCTATTGTTAATGATGGTGGAATGAGAATCTCAAAACACTACGTGACAGCATAATTGCCGCCGTTATTAATATAAGCAGACAACATAATAGAGCGCCCATATGATGTTTCTATTATAGTGCAAGTTAGGGAAAGCTCCGTCGTTTATGCGGAACCCAGGACCAATTAAGTAGTACCAATGGTGCATATATATCTTCACTATAACAGGCTTATTAGATGACCCTGTCTCAGCCCTAATTTCGTGTGTATTTTGTAGCACGGTCAAAACCCCGTTTGCCATTATAGAGGTCCCAACCTCCAGTAAAATGGTGGAATTAGACGGGAAATCACACCCTGTCTCGTTTGACCTCATCACTACTCGTCAGCTAGCCGTGTATGCTTGTAAGTGGATCTAAATGCAATCATTAAGGTCTGCGCTGTTGGTTCTGAAGCCGGATATATGAGCAAAATAATTACATTAGATCAGTAGACCTATCTAAGAGCCTTAGATAATTACTCTTTCCTTTATTGCAATTTCGGTTATTAATCGAAGTTAAAACAACTCTATTTAAACTTGCTGAAATTTTCTCGAAATTACCATCTTGTACAAGATGGAAAATTTATAATATAAACACTGTCGACTTCATTTTCTTCTTTACCAATGATGGATTGCTTTAAAATATGAGCTTATACAGTTTTCATATAATTAAATAAGCCGAATCATTTAACTTAGTACAGTCTTTAATAAGAATTAAAAATAATCGTATACAAAGAGTAGAAATTAAGCGTCAAAAAAGTCCTTGATCTCACTCATTTCAACTACGTCAATTGAATATTACATGAGGCTATTAAGCTTTTAATGTCTATCACACGAATAGGCCAGCCCGGAATTCACTTTAAAACTCGAAAACGTTTAGAAATCTTGTTAACTTAACAGATTACACCCTCCTTACTTCTCTTCAACATTAAAATTAGATACTTCGCGAGGAATTCCATTATTTAACTTAAAGAAGCAATAAAGATCGTTAAGTTACGAAATTAAACGTTTCAATTGTAATCCAGTATTAAACAAGTTAGAATTCGATTTAATTATTCCAGTCTTGGCTTAATAACGATTAAGGTAAAGCTTAAGATTAAGATAAAATCCTGTTTAGAAAGCATCTCTCTCGCTCTTTTTTTTTTTTGCTTTCTACAGAATGCAAGCAAGACTCAAAGTAGATATAGGGCTTGGTGGTTAGTTTCGTCGATTTAGAATTCTAGGATCATTTTGGTGTTCGCCAATAACCGTAGCTGCACAATGCAAGTTGTTTCCTTTCACGTGATATTTTCGCCCGCGGCTATTGGTTATCATCCTTTTGTTAACTTCGATCTGGGAGATTACTGGAAACGAATTATTGATCGTTTCTGAAAAATGTCGACAGACCAATAACAGACACGCCCTCTATTGCTCGATTTTGAAGGCGACCATTTTTTTTTTCCTCCGTCCAAAAATGCAAGCTTATTCCTATTCATCTTTATTCATATTTAATTTTTAAAACGGAGTATTTTCAAAATTTCATATTAATAAACGAAAAAAAAAACCGAGAAAATAATCGTTTCTACTAAAATAAAATGCATTTAGAAAGAACGATTCGTTAGACTTTTATGTATAAAAACCGTGTAAAGTTTACAAAACCTCCAAATTATGGTGTGGCTCCCTCATCAAGGGGCGGTGCGAGGTATCAAGAGGGCCTCAACTTCCCTCTATAAGCCTACTCTTGGAAGAGGTGAGATCAGAGGCCATCTAGGGGTATTATAGGTGATGGTTTTGGATAATTTATAGTGTCCACTACCGGGACCCGGCTCCGGCAGCATTTTTATCCAGCTGCAAATTGCTGAGAACTAATATNTTTAAATTTACGCTTCTAAAATTTATATATTTCTTCTACAGATCTTGTATTTTTATAACAAAATACAAACCTTATAATATTACAATTTAAAATAATAATGATTACAAGTTTTATATTTTAAATTTCATTAAAAATACTTTAAAACAGAAATTTGAAAAGAAGGAAAAAAAAAAGACTTTTAAATTCTTTCCTTACATCTGAAAAGATAAAGCATATTTATTTCTTTAGATGTAAAAGATTATGTAGGAAAATTCCTGTAGGATTAGAATTTAAACTATGAATTTCTAATGTTTACGAGTTTCCTACGTATTTGATTAAAAATTTACTTGCAAGGATCTACTCTTACGACAGCATATTAAATAAAATTCATACGCTATCTTTAATGCATATTTTCATAAATAATTAAAAACAGAAATAATTTATTAGTTTAATAAAATCGATAAAATATTTTTCTTATCGAAGTAACAATTTGTAATTTAGATCGAACGCCTACTGTTTTGATGAAATTGTCGATTTTTGTTTTTTGTTTTTTTTTTCTCTTGTGGAAGTATAAATGATTTTGTAATTAATCTTACTTATTTATGAGTTAAACGCATCTGCCTAAACTAAAGCAATAACTAAAAATTTTGTAGATAAGTCACTCTAAATAATTGCTTTATAAAATGATTCATATCTGTATTCTTTTTTTTAAGATGAAGCGAGATAATTAGTAGAAACGAATAGTGTCAAATTTTCTGATTATTAATTAGTCCTATTAATTATTGTCTAATATAAGAAATTATCTCCATAAACAATGACTATTTTTCTTTTAAGACACCAGTTAATTTCAAGGTTTGATTGCCAAAGCTATGAAGTTAAATTCAGTATTGTTTTTTAAAAATTTTGTTTTTCAGTAATGTTTTTATAATAAAGACAAAACAACAATAAAAAAAAACTTCACTCAATTGATATTTTATAACATTATAACTTAAATTACGCGAAATTTAAGATAGATTAAGCTGTGAATTAATTTGAAAATTAACTTTGCATTAATTAGAAAGTAAAAAAAAATTCCAAATTTGGTATTTTTTATTTTGGAATTTATTAATCTATTGAAATGCACATCTGTTTCTCACATAGCAATTATTATACCTGTTGTTTATATTTCATCCAGTCTTAAGGATATTCTTTTCTAGTAATTTAATACGCTGTATGTATAAACTGTATAAGATTAAAGCGACAACCGTTGATGGATTTAGGGAGACATTTATGGAGATATACAAGTGAATGATGGTACGAGGACCATGAAGTGTCCATTAGCCGAAGTTGCAAATTCATCAGAGCGAGACTCAAAGACCACCTCAAGGTGATGTATCCGAGAACATAAATATAAGGTCTAGATCACGACCTTGTATTTCCATGGTAATATTTTTGACGTGGTCCAAAGTAGACCTTGAGCTACGAGGATCTGCAATATTTGTTAAGTAGTTTGTTAGAACAACGTGTTTTTAATTTCAATGCTGTATATACTCAGTCGAGATGATGAATTATGGCATTCTGTTAAAGAAACAACATAAAAAAATCTTTATTGAGCGAGTACTTAATCATAATTTTTAACAGATTTGCAGCCTATACCATAAAGTAGTCTACTACTGTTAAGCAATGATATTCTATAGAGGCTAATGAAACAAACAGAACTTTTTTAAAATATATATATATATTTATAAATAGTAAATTCTTGTAACTATGAATCCATTACGAACCAGTTTTAGATAACAGCGATTATTTTTAATTATTATCAGTACTCAGATAAATTAATGCTAGCATAGAATGTTGCAAGTTAAGTGGCATTTAGCGTAAGACTTGTCGCATTATGTGTGGAAAACTATGTGAAACAAAATGTCAGTAGGATCTTCGGTTCATCAGATGACAGATTTATGGTAAATCCCCCGCCGTTCCCATCCCGATTTACGACGATTGGGGGAGGCGAAACGAGTCACGCAATCGGGGGATACATACCACCTGGTGACGTCACAACGGGTGTCTACTTTTTTCCAATAGCTAACAGCTCAATTTGTGGCCTTATTCCTTTATGTTTTCGTGCTTCTGCTTTCTGGAAGTTCATTAAAGTTCATAAAGTTGATCGTACCTGATTAACTCTTTTATAATATTTTAAATACGTTAGACGTTTTCTGTTTAAATTATGAAGATTAACTACAAGCGTAAGACCCGTACATACAAAAAATTTTTTAAAAATATTAATTCTATTCATCGAAAATTCATGCAAAATAAGTATATAACAATAGATTACTATTAAAACGTTTTCCATAATTAAAATCTTAGTGAGAGTCTTAAGAACAATAGTTTTAGTAAACACTTTAATATTTATGAATTGGGAAGCATCACGCTATTAATAATAGCCATAAAAAAAGAATGAAGTGTCAGAAGTAGACGCGATGTGCGTCCAACTAGAGTTATGGATGACCTTCTGAGTTTTCTTTCCACCCCTAGCTCCATGTGTCTTCCTCATTGGACAAGAAGGAAGAATACTTAATGGATTCTTTTTTCAGCAATATTTAATTGATGAGATAGGAAATGAATATTAATAATAGTCAAGAGATTATGTGCTATCTTAATTTGTTGTTTTAATCAAATGCTGAAAAGTCGTGGCGACTTAATTAAGTTTAATTTGATTAATGAATATTTTTCGATGTAAATTTCTACTTATATTTGATTTAAATTAGGAAATTTTTACAGTTGTATTTAAAACCTTCATTCTGTAAAGAAACTGGTTGTTTATTTTAAAGTTATTTTTACTTTTTGTGGATGTTTACACGTTGTATTGTGAAGAAGAATGATACAAAAGTAAATTGTTTATGAGGAAAACTTATAATCCCTCTAGTCAGACAAAACAAGTTAAGATGAAAATGTTTTGAGAAAGACACTTTCTATTCATCTTACAATGAATTTTAAGTTTTGAGAAAGTCTATCTTTGCTATTTCTTACAGAAGTGTTTCTCCCTAAAGAAGTTCCATTCTATTTTCTTTGCTCAATTCCTTCTTTTCTGCATTTCTTCGGGCAACATAACATTTCTATCTGACCATCGTGCAATAAATGTTGGTTATTTCACCTTATCTCTACATTATGGGATCTCATAAGATCTACAATGATATACGGAGGTGCATTGCTTGACTTTTGCTACAGAATTGGTTACAGTCATGTACGATGGAGAAGCCGACCTGTTTTATGTATGAACTTCTCGCCAGTACACGTTGAAGGAGAACCTGCCCTTAGGACACCGTGGGATAGGGGAAGAATAGATAGAACTAAGCGGGAGCTGGATCACCCCTTTCAGCATCCACTGTGTACTTGGTAATGGTGCTACAAATTTTCTTTACGACTCGACCAAGCTTGTCCGAAGAGGGACGCAGTCTTACGTTAAGGGTTTGATATTTCAATTCGTTCATCACCCCTAGGGAACAATAGATAAACTCTTCAGTTTCTTTAGTCTGAGAAATGTATTTGTTGCCAAAAGGGGGTGTACTTTTTGAGACTTGTAAAAAGAAATAGAAAGTGGTCATAGCTCGCGTCTTTAGAGGAGGAACAGACGTTTCCCCTGGAGGGATCGTGTGGAGAGTTACAGATGCAATTTCCTCGCCGCCTCCCCCTGTGATTTAGGTAGAAAGGACGACCAACGACAAATCCTTCGAGTCATAAATAAGCTTGTTGATTGGAACGATCCCTCCTTTCTAAAATGTCGAAATAGAGACAAGTTGTTCAAAAGTTCAGAAGCTAGACCCTATATAATTTGAGAACACGTCGCTGTTCTATCATTTCTTATATATCAAAATGACGAAAATTTCTTTCATTTGTTTAACTGATCTTCTACGCACGTTACGTGACATAAAATTACACTTTTCTAATGAAAACTGGTTAATTTTGACGGCATTAAAAAAGTAAATGATATCGAAAAGGTTTATTGTTTTATAACTGGGTCGAACCTTGACATATTGATATCAAAAAATTGTTAGAATTTTTGTAATTAAAAATATCAGCTAAAATGTTTTTGTCACGCAATGTTTTCTGAGTAAACAACGATAGATTAATAATCAATTAGTCCTTTAAATTTATTATATTTATTTTGTATAATTTATATAAATAGCTTCGTTTAAGGTCAAGAAAAATAATTTCAGATAAGAGAGAAAGGTTAGTTATGCGCCCTTTTAACATGTCGATGGTAGGGCAAAAAAAAATTCAAGTAATAATAGTCCTACTGTAGTTTAGAAAGCGGCCGTATTATCATTGTTGTGAAATGATAGTGTATTTTCTGGATGACGAAACTTGGCACAATCCGAGATAAAAGCAGAATCTAGACGATGATTATAAGGAAGTAGATTTATATATTTAAGACAAGCTGTCTAATGCATTGGCCGATTTCTCCGTGTCTGATTTGGCGGGAGAAAAGTTCTGCTATTTTGACAACGGGGTGTCACCCTGTCACTTTGGATAACAGGTCCGGAACCACCAAAAATGACAGGCTTTTTTGCTTGGAACATTGGATGCACGCTATAAAACTGGTTCTGTCGGTTCTGCTCGAATCAGATGTAAAGAAAATAATAATGCGTTTATAATTGAAATCGAAGGTCGTTAATTTACGATCGAAGGTTAGCGATCGATTATTTTTGCACCGAGTTTATGTCTTACCTTCGCTTTCGAATGTTTTTTTTTTTTTTAAACACGTTCCACTCGCAATATAGATTAATATCTATCATGAAAATTTACGAAAATAACTAGAAGATATCGACTAACGAAGAAGCGAGTTAAATATTAGGCTAAATACGAAAAGGAAGAAGTATTTCGAGTCGGGATCGAACGGTATCATGTCGTGATTTATCCCTCCCAAAATTAGCAAATCAACAAGTAGAGGAGGTCAGCGAACGGGTATACTAGATGTCGATAGCCCAATTGACTAATGTGGTTGCCATTATTACGTAGACACGAACCATCTTTCGTGATGTGTAAGCCACCTCCAAATCTGCACTGCAGGCCCCTTTAGGGGACATACATTGTTGCATATCAATTACTTCCGTGCATGTTTTTGGAGTAGAATATCGGGGTTGTTATATTCATCCATCATACATTTCTTTACCTGCCTTCTACAACGTCGACCTCATCTTTCACAGGCTATCAATTTAATAATATTCTCCTGTTATTATGATCTATTTACTGACTCGTTGCATCCGACAATTATTCAATAGGAGATGCCCGTTTCTTTCTCTTTTTTTTTCTTATAAATTAGCAAGAATCAAAATGTTGCTCTTCTCGATGTTAATGACAGAATTTACAACTGAATTAACGTTTTAAAAAAAATGGTTTTTAGCTTTAACAAAATAGCTAGCAATCATAATTATACGACTTACCGGACTACGCCTATAGGATTAAAGTACTAGACCTTAGTAAAAGTCTAGGAGGCTTAGATAAAGTTAGAGATTTATAAGTTGATTAGCCATTAAATCTTTAGGTGCCATTAAATTCCATCGTAGCCCGAAGGGATAGTTCGTTTTCGAAATACCATTCGACGCTTAGGTCCATATATTAATTAAGACGAGAAAAATTTTTGTAAGAAACGTATCAATCTCGTCGAGTTAGAGTTGTCAAAGTACAAAAATTTATATAAAATAATTGCAAATAATAGGTTTTTCCCCGAAAGGATCACGACTCGTTTGACTTCAACATTTATTTAAATTAACCGGAACGACCTACACTATGTACCGTATAATAATGGTAATAATACAAAAAATATATATATAAAATAAAATGTACATAACGCCTATAAATACATTCCTTTTTTTTTTAATTTAACAAATGGTATTTGTTCCAATTTTGCGCTTCAATCGTGCGAAGTGTGAAGAATTCATAAATATTATGTTTGTAATCATGTAGAAAATCGTGCCTATAATAAAACAAGTCGAATCTCGTGTACAGTAAATCGACTCTGCAATGACACAAATCGTAGTTTATTCAAATGTGTCACGAAATGTTTAGTGAGAATTTCGTGATCACCCCAAGCATCTGAGTAATCTCTTCGAAAAACTCTCGTTTTTTACTTTGGACTATTTGAATTTGAATTAAAAAAAAAAAAATTCGTGCCATACTTTTACACGAATAAAGATATATTTTATACACGTGTGTTTATATTGTCTATGTCTATACACAAAAATAGCCTATTCAACAAATAATAACTATCGATTACATTTATATTTTTTGGCGAAATTATTTTTTAAAAAAATGCGACAAATTCCAGAGAGTGTCGAAAGCGTAAATAAGCTATCATTACTCTTAACCGGTGCAAGTATACAGGGGGGGATGACCACGTTTATTAGGCACATCACGTGTGTTGGCATGGATACCAGCTTCGTTGCTTCTGCATATGTCCGTTCGGTGTCGCTACTGAAAGTATTTGGTTGACATTTCTCGATAGTAAACTATGGATACTTAAACCAACAATATTAGGTAGGTGTCGATAATTTATTTTAATTATTTTACATCACCTTCATTTGTCTTAAGCAAATCTTACCTATTCGTAGAATTGGCCAATTAAAATTGTCAGCATCTCAAATATTCAAAGATAAACAAAGAAATTTTTCATTTTGAATTAATCGATATTATTTAATCGATTANTGTCATTGCGGATGATTATAAAACATAATTGCTTGATGCCATCCATTTAACATTCCTTACATCGTATCAACTTTATTACCTTCGTTCGAACGAAAATCATCATTTACTGAGATATAATTATAATAAATTAATAAATTTTAGCTTTTTCTTGAGTACGTTTTTGTATTAATTACAAGAAAGATGCACATATATAACATTGTTGTGTAAGAAAAAGAATTTACTTCTTTTTTTTATGGAAAAAAAATGAAAGTAGTGAAATAAATGAAGATTTTTAAAATATATTTGTTAGCTTTTAAAAGATTTAAAGTTATTGTTTAAGCAGTCATTTAGAAGCAGATGAGCTATTTTTCGATTACTTGTATCCCTTTATTCTATTTTAATGGTGATGATTTTGGTTTCAAAATTGCGATGAATGCACTTTTAAATTATAAAAATAAATCGAGGTAAAACTTATTTTATTTTATCTATTCAAATCTTGTACACGATCATAGTACCAGATACAAGAAGGAACACAATCAGTGAGTCAGGAACTGTAGATGCCTATCCCTTCAATCTATTCTTATACGAGGCCCAGTTTACATTGGAGGTGGGCTCTTCTTTCATTCTTCCACATTTTTTAAATGAAGCGAGAAAGTTTTATTTTTCACTATATTTTAAAGATACTTACCTCATTTACCGAGAAAACAGCTTTATTATTATCAAATTAATAGATCACTATTAAACATTTGATGAAATATTTTAAAGTTATATTTATATTAAATATTAGTTTATTAATGCCTAAATAAATCCTATATACAGTTTTTAAACTTAGATCATACATAACTACATTTCATGATCTTAATATTCGAATATTTAAATATATTTAAATAGGGCCACATCTCTATGCACAGTTTATTACTTTGAATAATATAAAAATAGTCTTTTAATGAATACCGGGTATCTTTCCTGAAAGTAATTTTCAGGAAAAATTTAATGTAAAATGTTAAAAGAGATTAAACTCGAAAAACGTGTTTTCATGACACTAATAAAGTATTTTATTTCAATTTTCCTTTTTATTGGAAAACGGAATTCGAGAAAATTTCATTTCAAAAATTGTTGTTGTCATTGAAATTACGCGTTGTTGTATTTATTTCTAAAAATATTCAATTGTTTATCCTCTTTTAAAAATGAAGACCAATAATAGTAGGCCAATATTCAATCGTTTAAAATACCATGTTTTTTTTTTCAAAATTCAAACTGTTAAATTAATTAAATAAAAATTCAGCAAATATAGCTTATGTTTGATGTTATTTATAAAATTTGTCTTTAAATATCTCCAGAAAATTAAATTTTAAAGAATATAAATTTATTAAAAATTACGAAATAAAATTAAAATAACCCTAAATTATTCATTAATAAAAATTTTTTATAGGTTTTTATAATAATTCTGATAAATCACTATAAAGATGAGATTTAGTTTATAGTTTAAACTTAAAGGATTATGTATATAAAGTATAAGTAATAAAATAAAAAATAAATGGACGGATTTAACTGTATTTTTAGAGTTATGATGCGACTATTACTAATTACAAAAATAGATATTTTTTTTACATCATTTCTTCTAATATAGGCCTATAAGAAGGATCAAAAATAAAATAAATAGAATAACCAAGAAAGTTATCAAATTTCACATCTTATCCTAAGGCTTGATTAAGATAAAGATATAGGTCTATATATATACTTTTTTTTAAATAGCATTTCTTTCTGACAAATATCCTATAGAAGAAAAATTGCTATATTCATACGAGGTATAGCAATTCTTTTTTTTATTGGTAGGATTTATCTAATTCATTGTTCTATTTTTTTTATTTTATATTCATTACTTATATACAGTTTTCTTGAACTTTAATTCGTTTGTATAAATCTACGTAATAGGCAATTTAACCGAATATTAAATTATCAAAATAATTACGAAAATATTAAATATGATTTAATTCTTGATTCGACGAAGACGAATTTTCCAACTTCGTCTTTATTGAACTTTATTGAGGGATTTGAATTTATATAGAAAAATGAATATATACATATTTGTAAATTATAATAGGAAAAAATAATTGACGTTTCTGGGTACNGATGCGTAAAATTCATAATATAATATTTTTAATATTATAAAATCTGAGTTTTTTATATTACAAAGTTTGTTTTATTATGTAGAATTCTCATTTTCCGTAATGAAATAAATTCTAGAAACATAAAAGTACAGTACATTTAAAATTATTATTTGAGACGTTCTTATAGGCCTATTTAGATTCGGTTTCTTTAATAAACAAATAAAATTATTCTAGAAAAAGAATGAATAATCATTAATAAAAATATGAAAATCCATTCTATATAAAAGCTTTTATATAAATTCATTCTTCTTTATCAGTCTAATTGAACATATTTTATTGGCCTGAAGATTTAAAATTTAAAAATTTATAGATTAAACTTTTTTCGTATTAAAGTTCTTTATTACTTAATATATTTTTATTAAGAAAATAACTAAAATCTCTGGTAGAAGCAGGATAATTGTTAAAGTCTACAGCATTATACAGCCATAAAATAATATTGATATTATAAAAGGGTTTAAATTTTCTTACATTTTACAGTTTAAGAAATAAATATGAAATATAATTTTTCATTTAAAAGCGAAGTGAAAAAGATAAAAAAAAATTTATAGAATCACTCAATAATACAGTTTTATTCGGAGATTAAGGAGAGAGCGAAGATCCGAAGTAATGACATCTCCATTGAAGTCGATTTAGAAAGTTTCTTAATGAAAGATGGACATTAGAATACCTAAGTTTATATGCTTATCGATTTTCACATCTACAATTTGGGATGAAACCAATTGAAGTTTCTGTCTAAATTACATTAGAAAGTGTTAGGGCCAAGCATTGGAAAGATGACAACTCAATCGTTGTGGTTACCTGCAAGCTTTATCTCTTCCTATTGTTAATGATGGTGGAATGAGAATCTCAAAACACTACGTGACAGCATAATTGCCGCCGTTATTAATATAAGCAGACAACATAATAGAGCGCCCATATGATGTTTCTATTATAGTGCAAGTTAGGGAAAGCTCCGTCGTTTATGCGGAACCCAGGACCAATTAAGTAGTACCAATGGTGCATATATATCTTCACTATAACAGGCTTATTAGATGACCCTGTCTCAGCCCTAATTTCGTGTGTATTTTGTAGCACGGTCAAAACCCCGTTTGCCATTATAGAGGTCCCAACCTCCAGTAAAATGGTGGAATTAGACGGGAAATCACACCCTGTCTCGTTTGACCTCATCACTACTCGTCAGCTAGCCGTGTATGCTTGTAAGTGGATCTAAATGCAATCATTAAGGTCTGCGCTGTTGGTTCTGAAGCCGGATATATGAGCAAAATAATTACATTAGATCAGTAGACCTATCTAAGAGCCTTAGATAATTACTCTTTCCTTTATTGCAATTTCGGTTATTAATCGAAGTTAAAACAACTCTATTTAAACTTGCTGAAATTTTCTCGAAATTACCATCTTGTACAAGATGGAAAATTTATAATATAAACACTGTCGACTTCATTTTCTTCTTTACCAATGATGGATTGCTTTAAAATATGAGCTTATACAGTTTTCATGTAATTAAATAAGCCGAATCATTTAACTTAGTACAGTCTTTAATAAGAATTAAAAATAATCGTATACAAAGAGTAGAAATTAAGCGTCAAAAAAGTCCTTGATCTCACTCATTTCAACTACGTCAATTGAATATTACATGAGGCTATTAAGCTTTTAATGTCTATCACACGAATAGGCCAGCCCGGAATTCACTTTAAAACTCGAAAACGTTTAGAAATCTTGTTAACTTAACAGATTACACCCTCCTTACTTCTCTTCAACATTAAAATTAGATACTTCGCGAGGAATTCCATTATTTAACTTAAAGAAGCAATAAAGATCGTTAAGTTACGAAATTAAACGTTTCAATTGTAATCCAGTATTAAACAAGTTAGAATTCGATTTAATTATTCCAGTCTTGGCTTAATAACGATTAAGGTAAAGCTTAAGATTAAGATAAAATCCTGTTTAGAAAGCATCTCTCTCGCTCTTTTTTTTTTTTGCTTTCTACAGAATGCAAGCAAGACTCAAAGTAGATATAGGGCTTGGTGGTTAGTTTCGTCGATTTAGAATTCTAGGATCATTTTGGTGTTCGCCAATAACCGTAGCTGCACAATGCAAGTTGTTTCCTTTCACGTGATATTTTCGCCCGCGGCTATTGGTTATCATCCTTTTGTTAACTTCGATCTGGGAGATTACTGGAAACGAATTATTGATCGTTTCTGAAAAATGTCGACAGACCAATAACAGACACGCCCTCTATTGCTCGATTTTGAAGGCGACCATTTTTTTTTTCCTCCGTCCAAAAATGCAAGCTTATTCCTATTCATCTTTATTCATATTTAATTTTTAAAACGGAGTATTTTCAAAATTTCATATTAATAAACGAAAAAAAAAACCGAGAAAATAATCGTTTCTACTAAAATAAAATGCATTTAGAAAGAACGATTCGTTAGACTTTTATGTATAAAAACCGTGTAAAGTTTACAAAACCTCCAAATTATGGTGTGGCTCCCTCATCAAGGGGCGGTGCGAGGTATCAAGAGGGCCTCAACTTCCCTCTATAAGCCTACTCTTGGAAGAGGTGAGATCAGAGGCCATCTAGGGGTATTATAGGTGATGGTTTTGGATAATTTATAGTGTCCACTACCGGGACCCGGCTCCGGCAGCATTTTTATCCAGCTGCAAATTGCTGAGAACTAATATCGTACTAATATTATTCGAACTAAATAAAAAATAAAAAAAATTTACGGCTTTTATTTCGTTGGTTTTATATTAAACTTAAATAATATTTTACTACAATAATAAAGAATTATATATAAAAATAATTTTTTTTTAAATATAAAAACTATCAAAAAGAAAATGTATTGTAAATTTTCGGTTCAAATCGCCTTACATTAAGTTTAATAAATCATATTTTAAAAGTTTTATAAACTTTCCATAATTTACAAATAAAATGCCAATAAACTATTAAATTTTAATAGATTTATTTATTTAATATAAAATCAGAAATATAATAATATAGTGTATAAAATTAATACCCATTTTCATTTCTCTTTCTTGTTCGTAGATGGCGCCACCGATCAAGGATTTTGCGCTTTGTCTGTATTTTCATAATTTTTTTTTTCTTTTTCGGAAAAATTTTTTTAGAAAAAATTTCACGAAAAAGTAACAATTGATTACTTATAATGGTAATTAAAAGAATCTAATTACATTTTGGATCAATTAATAAATGATAAAATTTATGCTCTACCTTATCGCCGCTTGATCTTTCTAAAGAGTTAATTCTCTTACAGTTTAACAATATGTAATAAATATTATTATTATATTTTTTACGAAGTGGTTTATAGATATTTTATTATAGTTTTTACAACTTTATGCCGTCATATTTTACTTATTTTCCTCTAACAACAATCGACTTAAACGAAAAATGGCGTTATATCGGTTAAATTTATCGTCAAAAATAATTGATAAACATCATTCTACAAGAAATTTCGTTAGAACTTTTTTATGTAAATAAGGAATTTCTACATTTTTTGAATTAAAACTTGGTTAATCATTTAATTTATTTAGTTCTTTTGTATATAAAGGCGCGATATTACGAGGAACTTCTATATATCGTTAGCCTATGTTAAACTATAGAAGTTATTTGTTATTCTAGTTTTCTAGATGCATCAATTAGCAAAACGATTATAAAATGGTCCGGAACCTTAATTTTTATTTGTTATATAAGAATATCAGTCTCGGATCTAAGATCTCTGTCTTATGATAATGTTTTACCAAGCGTATTAAATGTCGTGCTATATGTCCACTGCCAGAGATATACATCCGATGTCCGTTAAACAATAGACTAAGCTTTCGGAGTGTTTAAAACTGTTAATTGGGCTAGAATATACTTCCCGGATGTGATATTCAAATAAAGTAATGATTACATGAAATAAAAGTCGACGGGAAGTGGTCATCTACGGCTCTATTTCGTCCAGCAATTGGTTCCTAAAGTCTGATTTCGTGACACGGACATCTGCATTTTGCTTTAAATGTTTGTCCTGAGGATGTGAACAATCGTTTCCTGTTAGTTACTACTTTGTCTCTAGATCTTTTTGTTTACATTAGAACAGTTCGAACACGAAATCTTTGGTTCCATCTGAGCGGAAGTTACTATAGTAGAGACATTATTTACGGTTCGTGCGAGTGAAGCGTTAATAGAATATCTAAATTGTTTCGTTTAAATAGGATTTTCGACTTTTTCTCTCTCCTTACTTACTACTTTAAAATGGATAGATTAAGATTCTAATATAACCATCTTCGAATATTTTGCTATTTGTTGCTATGGTAACAAATTCGATGGGCGTGTATGACAAAGGGGTTAGTCTGCGACACATGGACGTGAAACACTCGATATCAGATAAATTGACGGTTCCTTTTTCGATTTTTCACGGACGCTATTTTATTCTCTCACGATAGAAACCAGTTTGAATCTGGATAGAATTTAAATAAAATTCTCTAGAAATATCGTATGATAAACAGGCGGACGGAGGAAAGAGTACAGTGCAGTACAGTACGTACTGCCAGTAAATTGTTTTAACTGAACAATAAACAAAATTTCTGATAGTTTTAAAATGTGTTTAAATCTTATCAAAAACATTTCAAGTGTAATTAAAGACATCCTTCTATGGTCCTTTCCATCCTAAAATGCGCGACTGAGGGAAATGAATCTAGACACGAAGTCGCCTTACTGGCGACGTTGTCCAACTGAGTACATGTGTTTCTAATTTTCTGTCAACTTTGTACAGAGACTGAAAGACTGACACCCGATATGGAAGCTCCTATTTATTACAAATTTGTCTGCCGACTAATTGTTTTAATTTCGTTCTTTGATGATTTCTCAAAATCTTCTCTTCGGCCATTATATTTTATTAGAAATTTAGGCTACCGAGTTGTTACTGAAGAATTTAATGAAATTGCAATTAATTTTCATTTTATCTCGTCTACTTATCATTATGATAGGCTTAATAGGATGTTAAATTCGTATTATTTCTTCTGTTTTAATCTACTGTAATAATTTAATCCTGACAAGTACAATAAACCAAATGACAATTTTATCTTGTTCAGGATTATTTTATCTTCATAAGGGGAAGTATGATCTAAAAAATTCCTTTCATATAAGCTTTTTATGACTAGGATCTGATCTGAATTTTAAGGATTTTTAATATATCACAAAGCAAACTAGTGTTATTTATTCGCTACTCTTACTGTTATTTTTGCGGCTGTNAAGCGAGTTAAATATTAGGCTAAATACGAAAAGGAAGAAGTATTTCGAGTCGGGATCGAACGGTATCATGTCGTGATTTATCCCTCCCAAAATTAGCAAATCAACAAGTAGAGGAGGTCAGCGAACGGGTATACTAGATGTCGATAGCCCAATTGACTAATGTGGTTGCCATTATTACGTAGACACGAACCATCTTTCGTGATGTGTAAGCCACCTCCAAATCTGCACTGCAGGCCCCTTTAGGGGACATACATTGTTGCATATCAATTACTTCCGTGCATGTTTTTGGAGTAGAATATCGGGGTTGTTATATTCATCCATCATACATTTCTTTACCTGCCTTCTACAACGTCGACCTCATCTTTCACAGGCTATCAATTTAATAATATTCTCCTGTTATTATGATCTATTTACTGACTCGTTGCATCCGACAATTATTCAATAGGAGATGCCCGTTTCTTTCTCTTTTTTTTTCTTATAAATTAGCAAGAATCAAAATGTTGCTCTTCTCGATGTTAATGACAGAATTTACAACTGAATTAACGTTTTAAAAAAAATGGTTTTTAGCTTTAACAAAATAGCTAGCAATCATAATTATACGACTTACCGGACTACGCCTATAGGATTAAAGTACTAGACCTTAGTAAAAGTCTAGGAGGCTTAGATAAAGTTAGAGATTTATAAGTTGATTAGCCATTAAATCTTTAGGTGCCATTAAATTCCATCGTAGCCCGAAGGGATAGTTCGTTTTCGAAATACCATTCGACGCTTAGGTCCATATATTAATTAAGACGAGAAAAATTTTTGTAAGAAACGTATCAATCTCGTCGAGTTAGAGTTGTCAAAGTACAAAAATTTATATAAAATAATTGCAAATAATAGGTTTTTCCCCGAAAGGATCACGACTCGTTTGACTTCAACATTTATTTAAATTAACCGGAACGACCTACACTATGTACCGTATAATAATGGTAATAATACAAAAAATATATATATAAAATAAAATGTACATAACGCCTATAAATACATTCCTTTTTTTTTTAATTTAACAAATGGTATTTGTTCCAATTTTGCGCTTCAATCGTGCGAAGTGTGAAGAATTCATAAATATTATGTTTGTAATCATGTAGAAAATCGTGCCTATAATAAAACAAGTCGAATCTCGTGTACAGTAAATCGACTCTGCAATGACACAAATCGTAGTTTATTCAAATGTGTCACGAAATGTTTAGTGAGAATTTCGTGATCACCCCAAGCATCTGAGTAATCTCTTCGAAAAACTCTCGTTTTTTACTTTGGACTATTTGAATTTGAATTTAAAAAAAAAAAATTCGTGCCATACTTTTACACGAATAAAGATATATTTTATACACGTGTGTTTATATTGTCTATGTCTATACACAAAAATAGCCTATTCAACAAATAATAACTATCGATTACATTTATATTTTTTGGCGAAATTATTTTTTAAAAAAATGCGACAAATTCCAGAGAGTGTCGAAAGCGTAAATAAGCTATCATTACTCTTAACCGGTGCAAGTATACAGGGGGGGATGACCACGTTTATTAGGCACATCACGTGTGTTGGCATGGATACCAGCTTCGTTGCTTCTGCATATGTCCGTTCGGTGTCGCTACTGAAAGTATTCGGTTGACATTTCTCGATAGTAAACTATGGATACTTAAACCAACAATATTAGGTAGGTGTCGATAATTTATTTTAATTATTTTACACCACCTTCATTTGTCTTAAGCAAATCTTACCTATTCGTAGAATTGGCCAATTAAAATTGTCAGCATCTCAAATATTCAAAGATAAACAAAGAAATTTTTCATTTTGAATTAATCGATATTATTTAATCGATTATTTATACTTTTCTATATATATATATATATAAACTATGCTAAATGATGTTTCTAAAGCATTTTTAAACGTATATTTTTATTTCAACAAATAATTGATATAAAATAAAATTTATCTTATTTGAATTTTCTAAATAAATATTTATAAAAATCATTTCATAATAAGTAAGCCTATGACTCTATAAATAATTTTTACTTAATTTATAAAACATTAATAATTTCTAATGAAATTACAGAACGATTTCCAATTGGATCTACAAATTTATTTTATAAACTAGATAAACTGTATGAAACGTTTACTATAATTTATTACAATCATTCGAATTGCTAAATTACATTATAAAACTATATTATTAATACATCTAGGCCTATTGAAATTTATACAAATTGTTATTAATAGAGAGAAGAGCAACGATTTAACGATATTATTTTCGATTTATTTGGTACAGTACGTAAAAAAATAAGTAAATTATTATAAATTACACAAGTATAGTTCAAATTTTAATTACAATTTGCTATTAGTCTTAGAATTTCACACTAAAAAGTGATTAAAAACTAAGAATTTAATGAATAAAAGAGAAAAAAAATAGAAAGAAAATGTTTATTTTGGGAATTTCTACTTCACAAAATTTACCTATAAATTTGTTTTTTACATTGAAAGTATGTTAGTATCATAATTCTCATCTCATAGTTCTTCATATGTTTAATATTGAGTGAATAGTTCATAAAGTAATTAGCCTATAATTTATTCGTTGAATTTTTGTGATCTCTTGTAATTAATTCCTGCTTAAAGAAAGAACATTTTTTTTAATTCTAGTCTTGAATTTATTTGTGTAAGTTCGTATAAAAAGCATCAAATAATGTTTAAAATGTAGCCAGTTGCGGAATTATGTATTCGTTATCTTATCTCGTCGTTTGTCTCATGCATACTTAATTCAAAAACGTATTAGGCTTTTATGATTGAAGCCGTAGAAATAACTATAGCTGTTATCGTAAAAAAACACAATCAACCATATTGTTCTATGGCATTATTTCTTATTACATAAACAGTAAATCTGTGTTTAAAATATGGAAATCTGTGATTAATGTATTACTATAAAAACACATCAAATAAGAAACGACTCCTAATTTTTAGACAGAAAACTTCAATAAGATATCATTTATTTAAAATTTTACTGAATATAATTTACAGCTATATAAATGCCAATTAGTATAGTATAATCACAAAATAATATTTCCAATTCATAAGACAAAGAAGAGAATAAAGACTTTTATCATCTAAAACTGGCTTTCAAGCTAGTCAAATCTTTAAAAAAAATAAAGGATTTTACACTTCATATTTAAGTTTATATAATCTGTTTTTATGTATATTTTATTGAGAAAATATATTATATTTTTTTCTTCAGTTATATATTTCATTTTTATCAAATAATATTTCAAGATTAAAGTTCACTAAAATGGGTTATAAAGATAAACTAATCTTACAAAGACTGAAAAGGCCTATGACTAATTTGATTGAAAGAAAATTTTGATAGAAATTCGGCAGTAAAAAATATCATCGGATATATTTAAATATATATCACGAGTACAAATTGTATATAGATATTCTTGGACTTATAATATCGATTTCAATATTGTTTAAATATTTGAATTTCTTAGAAGACATTTTCTAAGAATTTATTATAATTTTATCAAAATATTTTACAAGTTTTTAATAGAAGATATTAATAAATATTTAATGTACTTTTTAATATGAAATTTCCCTTTTTTTTGTGAAAAAAATGACTCGGAAAATAGTGAAATTTTTTGTTTTGATATTCAATAGACTTAGGCTAGACTTTAAAAAAAAACTATTCATATATAAAATAAAATAAAATTATTTACTTTTATGAATACACAAATCTTAATTTCAGTCTTTATTTAACCAATTTTATTATAGGAAATTTTAAATTGCCTTCAGTATTTTACATATATTTATTAAATAAATTAAAACATTGACTTCACAAATTTACATTTTTAAAAAAATTTAATGAGAATAATTAAAATTTTATTATTAACTTTATATATTAATTTATAAAACGAAAAGTTTTAAATCACATTTAATATTTACACAAGAAATTATTCGGAATAATATT
This sequence comes from Centruroides sculpturatus, assembly GCF_000671375.1. Taxonomy (NCBI): domain Eukaryota; kingdom Metazoa; phylum Arthropoda; class Arachnida; order Scorpiones; family Buthidae; genus Centruroides; species Centruroides sculpturatus. Next base: position 106,811 of record NW_019385018.1, on the reverse strand, counting down.
AAATTAATTAGCAAATTGTATTTATAAAACAGTTTTAAGCTTAACTACTTGAACCACGTAGTACTTAATGTAGGTTATATAGACGAATTAATGTAAATTTTTTAATAGTTTTAATAAAATGAGTGGTAGAATTTATAAATTTTTATTATTTATATTTATTTTTTAATATAAAGAAGAATTTATAACGAGTTTATCTATATTTTAAGTAAGGAAATGTATAAAAATTACACTTAATGTAGCTTAATATGTTTTCAAATTCAATATTTTTCAGAAAATTTTTAACATATTCTAAAGATTTAAATTATTTATTTAATAGATTTATAAAAGTATTTTAAAAAATTCAATCTTTTGATTATCTCAGGAAAAAAGTAAAGAGAGAGAACTTACTGAATAGGTTAGAATTTGATGTATAGCTTTTGCTGATACTCATACAATGTTGTTTGAATTGTATTTTATTGTCGAAGATATTAAATTATGAAGTTTAATTTTTATTTATTTATTAAATTTTGACTGAGTGATTTCTTATTTTTCACTTTCTTTTGTTAAGTTCTTAGAAATTTCCGCTTAAATGAATAATAAAAGAATGTCAGATTAAAATATAAATAAATTTAGAAAATACACAAAATGCAACACAAGTCAATACTGATTTAAATGGATGCTGATAAAAAAATAATAATAATAATAATGTTATAATGATGCGTAAAATTCATAATATAATATTTTTAATATTATAAAATCTGAGTTTTTTATATTACAAAGTTTGTTTTATTATGTAGAATTCTCATTTTCCGTAATGAAATAAATTCTAGAAACATAAAAGTACAGTACATTTAAAATTATTATTTGAGACGTTCTTATAGGCCTATTTAGATTCGGTTTCTTTAATAAACAAATAAAATTATTCTAGAAAAAGAATGAATAATCATTAATAAAAATATGAAAATCCATTCTATATAAAAGCTTTTATATAAATTCATTCTTCTTTATCAGTCTAATTGAACATATTTTATTGGCCTGAAGATTTAAAATTTAAAAATTTATAGATTAAACTTTTTTCGTATTAAAGTTCTTTATTACTTAATATATTTTTATTAAGAAAATAACTAAAATCTCTGGTAGAAGCAGGATAATTGTTAAAGTCTACAGCATTATACAGCCATAAAATAATATTGATATTATAAAAGGGTTTAAATTTTCTTACATTTTACAGTTTAAGAAATAAATATGAAATATAATTTTTCATTTAAAAGCGAAGTGAAAAAGATAAAAAAAATTTATAGAATCACTCAATAATACAGTTTTATTCGGAGATTAAGGAGAGAGCGAAGATCCGAAGTAATGACATCTCCATTGAAGTCGATTTAGAAAGTTTCTTAATGAAAGATGGACATTAGAATACCTAAGTTTATATGCTTATCGATTTTCACATCTACAATTTGGGATGAAACCAATTGAAGTTTCTGTCTAAATTACATTAGAAAGTGTTAGGGCCAAGCATTGGAAAGATGACAACTCAATCGTTGTGGTTACCTGCAAGCTTTATCTCTTCCTATTGTTAATGATGGTGGAATGAGAATCTCAAAACACTACGTGACAGCATAATTGCCGCCGTTATTAATATAAGCAGACAACATAATAGAGCGCCCATATGATGTTTCTATTATAGTGCAAGTTAGGGAAAGCTCCGTCGTTTATGCGGAACCCAGGACCAATTAAGTAGTACCAATGGTGCATATATATCTTCACTATAACAGGCTTATTAGATGACCCTGTCTCAGCCCTAATTTCGTGTGTATTTTGTAGCACGGTCAAAACCCCGTTTGCCATTATAGAGGTCCCAACCTCCAGTAAAATGGTGGAATTAGACGGGAAATCACACCCTGTCTCGTTTGACCTCATCACTACTCGTCAGCTAGCCGTGTATGCTTGTAAGTGGATCTAAATGCAATCATTAAGGTCTGCGCTGTTGGTTCTGAAGCCGGATATATGAGCAAAATAATTACATTAGATCAGTAGACCTATCTAAGAGCCTTAGATAATTACTCTTTCCTTTATTGCAATTTCGGTTATTAATCGAAGTTAAAACAACTCTATTTAAACTTGCTGAAATTTTCTCGAAATTACCATCTTGTACAAGATGGAAAATTTATAATATAAACACTGTCGACTTCATTTTCTTCTTTACCAATGATGGATTGCTTTAAAATATGAGCTTATACAGTTTTCATGTAATTAAATAAGCCGAATCATTTAACTTAGTACAGTCTTTAATAAGAATTAAAAATAATCGTATACAAAGAGTAGAAATTAAGCGTCAAAAAAGTCCTTGATCTCACTCATTTCAACTACGTCAATTGAATATTACATGAGGCTATTAAGCTTTTAATGTCTATCACACGAATAGGCCAGCCCGGAATTCACTTTAAAACTCGAAAACGTTTAGAAATCTTGTTAACTTAACAGATTACACCCTCCTTACTTCTCTTCAACATTAAAATTAGATACTTCGCGAGGAATTCCATTATTTAACTTAAAGAAGCAATAAAGATCGTTAAGTTACGAAATTAAACGTTTCAATTGTAATCCAGTATTAAACAAGTTAGAATTCGATTTAATTATTCCAGTCTTGGCTTAATAACGATTAAGGTAAAGCTTAAGATTAAGATAAAATCCTGTTTAGAAAGCATCTCTCTCGCTCTTTTTTTTTTGCTTTCTACAGAATGCAAGCAAGACTCAAAGTAGATATAGGGCTTGGTGGTTAGTTTCGTCGATTTAGAATTCTAGGATCATTTTGGTGTTCGCCAATAACCGTAGCTGCACAATGCAAGTTGTTTCCTTTCACGTGATATTTTCGCCCGCGGCTATTGGTTATCATCCTTTTGTTAACTTCGATCTGGGAGATTACTGGAAACGAATTATTGATCGTTTCTGAAAAATGTCGACAGACCAATAACAGACACGCCCTCTATTGCTCGATTTTGAAGGCGACCATTTTTTTTTTCCTCCGTCCAAAAATGCAAGCTTATTCCTATTCATCTTTATTCATATTTAATTTTTAAAACGGAGTATTTTCAAAATTTCATATTAATAAACGAAAAAAAAAACCGAGAAAATAATCGTTTCTACTAAAATAAAATGCATTTAGAAAGAACGATTCGTTAGACTTTTATGTATAAAAACCGTGTAAAGTTTACAAAACCTCCAAATTATGGTGTGGCTCCCTCATCAAGGGGCGGTGCGAGGTATCAAGAGGGCCTCAACTTCCCTCTATAAGCCTACTCTTGGAAGAGGTGAGATCAGAGGCCATCTAGGGGTATTATAGGTGATGGTTTTGGATAATTTATAGTGTCCACTACCGGGACCCGGCTCCGGCAGCATTTTTATCCAGCTGCAAATTGCTGAGAACTAATATCGTACTAATATTATTCGAACTAAATAAAAAATAAAAAAAATTTACGGCTTTTATTTCGTTGGTTTTATTACCATCTTGTACAAGATGGAAAATTTATAATATAAACACTGTCGACTTCATTTTCTTCTTTACCAATGATGGATTGCTTTAAAATATGAGCTTATACAGTTTTCATATAATTAAATAAGCCGAATCATTTAACTTAGTACAGTCTTTAATAAGAATTAAAAATAATCGTATACAAAGAGTAGAAATTAAGCGTCAAAAAAGTCCTTGATCTCACTCATTTCAACTACGTCAATTGAATATTACATGAGGCTATTAAGCTTTTAATGTCTATCACACGAATAGGCCAGCCCGGAATTCACTTTAAAACTCGAAAACGTTTAGAAATCTTGTTAACTTAACAGATTACACCCTCCTTACTTCTCTTCAACATTAAAATTAGATACTTCGCGAGGAATTCCATTATTTAACTTAAAGAAGCAATAAAGATCGTTAAGTTACGAAATTAAACGTTTCAATTGTAATCCAGTATTAAACAAGTTAGAATTCGATTTAATTATTCCAGTCTTGGCTTAATAACGATTAAGGTAAAGCTTAAGATTAAGATAAAATCCTGTTTAGAAAGCATCTCTCTCGCTCTTTTTTTTTTGCTTTCTACAGAATGCAAGCAAGACTCAAAGTAGATATAGGGCTTGGTGGTTAGTTTCGTCGATTTAGAATTCTAGGATCATTTTGGTGTTCGCCAATAACCGTAGCTGCACAATGCAAGTTGTTTCCTTTCACGTGATATTTTCGCCCGCGGCTATTGGTTATCATCCTTTTGTTAACTTCGATCTGGGAGATTACTGGAAACGAATTATTGATCGTTTCTGAAAAATGTCGACAGACCAATAACAGACACGCCCTCTATTGCTCGATTTTGAAGGCGACCATTTTTTTTTTCCTCCGTCCAAAAATGCAAGCTTATTCCTATTCATCTTTATTCATATTTAATTTTTAAAACGGAGTATTTTCAAAATTTCATATTAATAAACGAAAAAAAAAACCGAGAAAATAATCGTTTCTACTAAAATAAAATGCATTTAGAAAGAACGATTCGTTAGACTTTTATGTATAAAAACCGTGTAAAGTTTACAAAACCTCCAAATTATGGTGTGGCTCCCTCATCAAGGGGCGGTGCGAGGTATCAAGAGGGCCTCAACTTCCCTCTATAAGCCTACTCTTGGAAGAGGTGAGATCAGAGGCCATCTAGGGGTATTATAGGNAAATAATAATAATAATAATGTTATAATGATGCGTAAAATTCATAATATAATATTTTTAATATTATAAAATCTGAGTTTTTTATATTACAAAGTTTGTTTTATTATGTAGAATTCTCATTTTCCGTAATGAAATAAATTCTAGAAACATAAAAGTACAGTACATTTAAAATTATTATTTGAGACGTTCTTATAGGCCTATTTAGATTCGGTTTCTTTAATAAACAAATAAAATTATTCTAGAAAAAGAATGAATAATCATTAATAAAAATATGAAAATCCATTCTATATAAAAGCTTTTATATAAATTCATTCTTCTTTATCAGTCTAATTGAACATATTTTATTGGCCTGAAGATTTAAAATTTAAAAATTTATAGATTAAACTTTTTTCGTATTAAAGTTCTTTATTACTTAATATATTTTTATTAAGAAAATAACTAAAATCTCTGGTAGAAGCAGGATAATTGTTAAAGTCTACAGCATTATACAGCCATAAAATAATATTGATATTATAAAAGGGTTTAAATTTTCTTACATTTTACAGTTTAAGAAATAAATATGAAATATAATTTTTCATTTAAAAGCGAAGTGAAAAAGATAAAAAAAAATTTATAGAATCACTCAATAATACAGTTTTATTCGGAGATTAAGGAGAGAGCGAAGATCCGAAGTAATGACATCTCCATTGAAGTCGATTTAGAAAGTTTCTTAATGAAAGATGGACATTAGAATACCTAAGTTTATATGCTTATCGATTTTCACATCTACAATTTGGGATGAAACCAATTGAAGTTTCTGTCTAAATTACATTAGAAAGTGTTAGGGCCAAGCATTGGAAAGATGACAACTCAATCGTTGTGGTTACCTGCAAGCTTTATCTCTTCCTATTGTTAATGATGGTGGAATGAGAATCTCAAAACACTACGTGACAGCATAATTGCCGCCGTTATTAATATAAGCAGACAACATAATAGAGCGCCCATATGATGTTTCTATTATAGTGCAAGTTAGGGAAAGCTCCGTCGTTTATGCGGAACCCAGGACCAATTAAGTAGTACCAATGGTGCATATATATCTTCACTATAACAGGCTTATTAGATGACCCTGTCTCAGCCCTAATTTCGTGTGTATTTTGTAGCACGGTCAAAACCCCGTTTGCCATTATAGAGGTCCCAACCTCCAGTAAAATGGTGGAATTAGACGGGAAATCACACCCTGTCTCGTTTGACCTCATCACTACTCGTCAGCTAGCCGTGTATGCTTGTAAGTGGATCTAAATGCAATCATTAAGGTCTGCGCTGTTGGTTCTGAAGCCGGATATATGAGCAAAATAATTACATTAGATCAGTAGACCTATCTAAGAGCCTTAGATAATTACTCTTTCCTTTATTGCAATTTCGGTTATTAATCGAAGTTAAAACAACTCTATTTAAACTTGCTGAAATTTTCTCGAAATTACCATCTTGTACAAGATGGAAAATTTATAATATAAACACTGTCGACTTCATTTTCTTCTTTACCAATGATGGATTGCTTTAAAATATGAGCTTATACAGTTTTCATGTAATTAAATAAGCCGAATCATTTAACTTAGTACAGTCTTTAATAAGAATTAAAAATAATCGTATACAAAGAGTAGAAATTAAGCGTCAAAAAAGTCCTTGATCTCACTCATTTCAACTACGTCAATTGAATATTACATGAGGCTATTAAGCTTTTAATGTCTATCACACGAATAGGCCAGCCCGGAATTCACTTTAAAACTCGAAAACGTTTAGAAATCTTGTTAACTTAACAGATTACACCCTCCTTACTTCTCTTCAACATTAAAATTAGATACTTCGCGAGGAATTCCATTATTTAACTTAAAGAAGCAATAAAGATCGTTAAGTTACGAAATTAAACGTTTCAATTGTAATCCAGTATTAAACAAGTTAGAATTCGATTTAATTATTCCAGTCTTGGCTTAATAACGATTAAGGTAAAGCTTAAGATTAAGATAAAATCCTGTTTAGAAAGCATCTCTCTCGCTCTTTTTTTTTTTTGCTTTCTACAGAATGCAAGCAAGACTCAAAGTAGATATAGGGCTTGGTGGTTAGTTTCGTCGATTTAGAATTCTAGGATCATTTTGGTGTTCGCCAATAACCGTAGCTGCACAATGCAAGTTGTTTCCTTTCACGTGATATTTTCGCCCGCGGCTATTGGTTATCATCCTTTTGTTAACTTCGATCTGGGAGATTACTGGAAACGAATTATTGATCGTTTCTGAAAAATGTCGACAGACCAATAACAGACACGCCCTCTATTGCTCGATTTTGAAGGCGACCATTTTTTTTTTCCTCCGTCCAAAAATGCAAGCTTATTCCTATTCATCTTTATTCATATTTAATTTTTAAAACGGAGTATTTTCAAAATTTCATATTAATAAACGAAAAAAAAAACCGAGAAAATAATCGTTTCTACTAAAATAAAATGCATTTAGAAAGAACGATTCGTTAGACTTTTATGTATAAAAACCGTGTAAAGTTTACAAAACCTCCAAATTATGGTGTGGCTCCCTCATCAAGGGGCGGTGCGAGGTATCAAGAGGGCCTCAACTTCCCTCTATAAGCCTACTCTTGGAAGAGGTGAGATCAGAGGCCATCTAGGGGTATTATAGGTGATGGTTTTGGATAATTTATAGTGTCCACTACCGGGACCCGGCTCCGGCAGCATTTTTATCCAGCTGCAAATTGCTGAGAACTAATATCGTACTAATATTATTCGAACTAAATAAAAAATAAAAAAAATTTACGGCTTTTATTTCGTTGGTTTTATATTAAACTTAAATAATATTTTACTACAATAATAAAGAATTATATATAAAAATAATTTTTTTTTAAATATAAAAACTATCAAAAAGAAAATGTATTGTAAATTTTCGGTTCAAATCGCCTTACATTAAGTTTAATAAATCATATTTTAAAAGTTTTATAAACTTTCCATAATTTACAAATAAAATGCCAATAAACTATTAAATTTTAATAGATTTATTTATTTAATATAAAATCAGAAATATAATAATATAGTGTATAAAATTAATACCCATTTTCATTTCTCTTTCTTGTTCGTAGATGGCGCCACCGATCAAGGATTTTGCGCTTTGTCTGTATTTTCATAATTTTTTTTTTCTTTTTCGGAAAAATTTTTTTAGAAAAAATTTCACGAAAAAGTAACAATTGATTACTTATAATGGTAATTAAAAGAATCTAATTACATTTTGGATCAATTAATAAATGATAAAATTTATGCTCTACCTTATCGCCGCTTGATCTTTCTAAAGAGTTAATTCTCTTACAGTTTAACAATATGTAATAAATATTATTATTATATTTTTTACGAAGTGGTTTATAGATATTTTATTATAGTTTTTACAACTTTATACCGTCATATTTTACTTATTTTCCTCTAACAACAATCGACTTAAACGAAAAATGGCGTTATATCGGTTAAATTTATCGTCAAAAATAATTGATAAACATCATTCTACAAGAAATTTCGTTAGAACTTTTTTATGTAAATAAGGAATTTCTACATTTTTTGAATTAAAACTTGGTTAATCATTTAATTTATTTAGTTCTTTTGTATATAAAGGCGCGATATTACGAGGAACTTCTATATATCGTTAGCCTATGTTAAACTATAGAAGTTATTTGTTATTCTAGTTTTCTAGATGCATCAATTAGCAAAACGATTATAAAATGGTCTGGAACCTTAATTTTTATTTGTTATATAAGAATATCAGTCTCGGATCTAAGATCTCTGTCTTATGATAATGTTTTACCAAGCGTATTAAATGTCGTGCTATATGCCCACTGCCAGAGATATACATCCGATGTCCGTTAAACAATAGACTAAGCTTTCGGAGTGTTTAAAACTGTTAATTGGGCTAGAATATACTTCCCGGATGTGATATTCAAATAAAGTAATGATTACATGAAATAAAAGTCGACGGGAAGTGGTCATCTACGGCTCTATTTCGTCCAGCAATTGGTTCCTAAAGTCTGATTTCGTGACACGGACATCTGCATTTTGCTTTAAATGTTTGTCCTGAGGATGTGAACAATCGTTTCCTGTTAGTTACTACTTTGTCTCTAGATCTTTTTGTTTACATTAGAACAGTTCGAACACGAAATCTTTGGTTCCATCTGAGCGGAAGTTACTATAGTAGAGACATTATTTACGGTTCGTGCGAGTGAAGCGTTAATAGAATATCTAAATTGTTTCGTTTAAATAGGATTTTCGACTTTTTCTCTCTCCTTACTTACTACTTTAAAATGGATAGATTAAGATTCTAATATAACCATCTTCGAATATTTTGCTATTTGTTGCTATGGTAACAAATTCGATGGGCGTGTATGACAAAGGGGTTAGTCTGCGACACATGGACGTGAAACACTCGATATCAGATAAATTGACGGTTCCTTTTTCGATTTTTCACGGACGCTATTTTATTCTCTCACGATAGAAACCAGTTTGAATCTGGATAGAATTTAAATAAAATTCTCTAGAAATATCGTATGATAAACAGGCGGACGGAGGAAAGAGTACAGTGCAGTACAGTACGTACTGCCAGTAAATTGTTTTAACTGAACAATAAACAAAATTTCTGATAGTTTTAAAATGTGTTTAAATCTTATCAAAAACATTTCAAGTGTAATTAAAGACATCCTTCTATGGTCCTTTCCATCCTAAAATGCGCGACTGAGGGAAATGAATCTAGACACGAAGTCGCCTTACTGGCGACGTTGTCCAACTGAGTACATGTGTTTCTAATTTTCTGTCAACTTTGTACAGAGACTGAAAGACTGACACCCGATATGGAAGCTCCTATTTATTACAAATTTGTCTGCCGACTAATTGTTTTAATTTCGTTCTTTGATGATTTCTCAAAATCTTCTCTTCGGCCATTATATTTTATTAGAAATTTAGGCTACCGAGTTGTTACTGAAGAATTTAATGAAATTGCAATTAATTTTCATTTTATCTCGTCTACTTATCATTATGATAGGTTTAATAGGATGTTAAATTCGTATTATTTCTTCTGTTTTAATCTACTGTAATAATTTAATCCTGACAAGTACAATAAACCAAATGACAATTTTATCTTGTTCAGGATTATTTTATCTTCATAAGGGGAAGTATGATCTAAAAAATTCCTTTCATATAAGCTTTTTATGACTAGGATCTGATCTGAATTTTAAGGATTTTTAATATATCACAAAGCAAACTAGTGTTATTTATTCGCTACTCTTACTGTTATTTTTGCGGCTGTTTATTATTATTATTATTATTATTATTGGATTATAAACGAATGAAAATCTAAGCTCTCATTTTAAGTTTATTATTTAATTTTATAATTAAATAATAAACTCTAATTCAATTTAATTTTGCTAAAATATTACTGAATTGTTGCTAAATTTGCCTGTTGCTAATTGTAAGTTAAACTTTTCTAATGAAAAATTTTTTTTTTCCTGTAGGAAAAACGAGACATTTTTATCATTTCATTATGTTATCGATTTAGTTTATAATTTATAAAATATTAAGCATTATGATAACCAGTAATATTTAAATATATAACTTGATGTTAACGTGTCGAGTAGACTTAATACAAAGTTAACTGATGATGCGAATGGGAAAGAATTATTCATAGGGAGGAAAATCTGAATAACTATTCAAATCTACAAATGAAATTGCATGTAAAATCTTATTCGAAGTTCTAAAAAAAAAGTTCTAAATTCTTATTCTAAGATGTAAATTCTTTGATTTCCGTTTTTATATAACGTGACCGATAAAGAATATTTTATTCTATGTAAATTTTAAATCTTAAAATCAAATTTTTTGATTTTAAATGAAGTAAATGATATTATGAGAGTTTAATTTCAATGAATTTGTATATTTTAAGTGTTATTAAATTTTAAAATATGAAAAATTATTTACTGTTTTATTCATTATTATTTATTATTATTATTTTTTTAAATTTCAGTTCTGCATTCAAATGCTATAATAATAATTCCGAACAAAATGAGGAAGTTTTAGTCATTTCGTATAAAAGGTAAATATAAATTTTGAGAATTTGTAAAGATTTAATGTCTCATAAAAGTTAAAGTATAAGAACTGCCGAAGAAGATAGGGTATAATAAATATATAGGCTAATAAAAATACTAAATATAACCTGCATTATGAATACAGGCAGCATTTATATTTAGAATAAGTATAATCTATTCAAATTGCAATCAATTATTTTACACTTAATTCTCATTTTTTTAAATAAATTTAATTCTTTGAATATTAAATATCTAGCTAAAACAAATATATAAAATGTCCTATAAATGCATAAACTATTTTATGCTCGAATGACTTTTAAAAATAGTCCTACAAAGCATATTAAGTGTAGGCCTAAGCTTCAATTACAACAATAGATTTCTAATTTTCTCGATTATAGGAATATATTTTTTTTTAACGTGATTTGCTTAGAATTAAAGAGAAAAAAACACTCTGAAATGCAGAAGACATTACTCTGCATTAAAATGATTTACTGTAAGTAATTCGTGTTTCTGAATATTTTATATAAATATGCAAAAATATGAGTTAATCTAGGATACATATTCTAACAAATAGTCATGTGAAGCATGAAAAATGGAGTTATCGACTGTTCATCCTACGACTTTTCTTAAATTCTTTTTATAGTCTAATTATAGTGCAAAGACTATAGAACAGTTCAAGCATTTTTACAACGATTATATGCTTTATTAAATATGCATAAAGGTTAAGAAATAGACCTTATTATCGGTTCATAGCCTTTACATTAAATAAGGTTATGAACTGATAGGAAATTAAGAAGTTAAACATTGAATTATATTAAAAATTGATATCCAATTATTGTATAACTAGTTTTTTTTAAATACAATTTGTAACTTATTAAAACATTCTGCTGGAATTTCTACCAAAAAAATTTTTGTTAATATGAACTTTCTGTGAGGGGTAACATCTGCTTTCCTATGTAAATAATTCAGTTCTAAATAATTAATGAAAAGTGGTTGAGAGAAGCTAAGTTAACGATGAATTTACATATTTCAGAGTGATAGATTGTCTTTATTATTTCATGAGAAAATTAAAGAATAATTTAAATATTTATTTTTTGTAATTTCTAAGACAATCCACTAGATTTTTTTTAAAGATTAAACCATATTTGATGTTATAGAAAGTATTTGGCCAATTTCTAAGACATACAAATAGACTGTGTTAGATCAATACGTACGAATTTTAATGAAACTTAGAGAACATAATTAAAAATTTAGTTTGCTAAATATGAATTTATTGGGAAATATTCTGACTGAAATAAATTTCTAATGAATTCTATATTAGGATCTTAAGTTCTGCAAATTTTATAGAATATAGGCTATAAAAACAGTCTACTCTGAAATTTGTTAAGAACAAAGTAATAAATTTATGCCAGGCCAACACGACGTAGAAGATCCGAAGAGCATCTTTATTGAAGATGGAGGATAATTTGAAGTTTTGTTGTCGATTGCCGATAATGAATCTCATTAAAATTCCTGTTTGGCATTAGACTAATTATCCGGAGATATCAAAATAACATTTTAGAACAAATTTTCGAAAATTTTTACTCTGGCAGAATTTGACTTTTTTCTCGACGTTCAGTGTTTCTTAGGCCAATTAGTCAAAGTTATCGCGGAAACCGATCTAAGCGGTGAATACAGGGGACAACCCCTTTCACCATCCGATCACGTTTTTGGCGGGTGGGTCCGTCTGCGTATTTAGGCGAATGCAGCCTTATCGTGGTGAAGGAACGTGATAACTGCAACGTCAACAATGATTCATTAGTTGTCGACTATGAACGAGCCTGATTCAGATACCATCTCAGGCTGCGATTGACGGCAAGCAGGCCAGTCGATAACCACTAGGCCTACGTCAAATCACGACATCTCCGTTGAGATAAATGCCGACTGGATATCTCTGTGTTATCCTACTGGTAATAGTTCATCTTAAAGCACATTTAAGAGTCTTTGCTCTTTGAAAAGAGCCTATCCTGTTCAATTTAAAATACAAACATTTGATGTGGCCTCTCGACTGTTTGTTATTGCCTTGGGTAATTGCTGATAGGCTAATCTCTTTCGATATTTTTCATCGAGAAGAGATTCTGACGCTAATACAAATGAAAGATGAAAACTAAAAGCGTCGTTTTCTGAAAGTCAAAACTATCTCCGAATCGGGTGCCATCAAAATTTAACTTCGATTTATAGTTATTTCTCTCCTAAACTAATTAAACCTATCAGAAAATTGCTCTCTCCGACAATTCCAGTCAATATGTAAGACTGTAAGCTTTAGTTTCAGGAAACCAATGGATAATTCAGTCGGGGATTAATAAGCTGCGGAATGTCACAATTTCCCGCTCAGTCTTTCCTCTAATTAACCGAATTAATTAATTTTATAGATTCGAATTCGTCGGCGTAATTACTTCTGTACGAAAAGGTTGGATAATAAAATTGCCGTTTTTCTCCGAAATTACATTTTTCGAACAAAAATGTATGGAGCTAGGGATGTAATTGTCATTTTTAGCTTTCCTTAAATTTTTTTTTTTAACACTTCACGCATTATTGATGAAGCCGCGTATTTTCCTGCCACTGTTTTCCAGAAATGGGGTTTTCTTCTTCAATAGAAAACAGCCGTAAAATCTTAAAATCATCGGTAAGTAAATATATGATGAATGGTTACTAAATCTCATCCAATCTTGGATTCTCTAGCTGATTAATTTCAGTACCTTTGCTCCAAAATCTATCAAGCTTTACATTTAAGGAATTATAGAAAGTCATAAAAGTAAACAGCATTTCAATGGCATTGATAAAATAGCCTTAAAAGAATACGCATGGTTTACGATTTATGAAAAAAATAGAATTGCTTTTAGAAAAATTTGAGAATTGAAATAGATTTATACGCCTATTTTTGCACGAAATGCATTTATAGATTAAAATTCCTTCAGAACGTCAAGATGTCCTAAAAGGTTTAATATAGATCATTTTATAATCTTAAAAGTATAACGTTATGATAGTTCATAAGCATTTTAAAGTCTTTTAACTCGTTTCTTTCTTTAAAAAATATTTAAAAAATTTATATTTAGAAATTTCTGCAGGATTTTTTGTTTGATAAATATCTAAACTACACGTTGTTTATACAAGTTGTACTGTTGGAACAATTTGATTAAAAGGATGTGGTCGGAGAGGTGTCTTACTGGTTAATCCCCTATCTGGATTTATAAATAAAACATTTTTAATGTGGGGCCGTTTCTTCAAATGGAGACATCACTATCTTAAGAGCTGGCGTAATGTGTTTCGCATAAAGCGTCCCACGGACAGCTCCATCTATTAAATGGCAACTGGAGACAAGGGGTTGAGAATGCGGAGGAGAACTAAGAACCCCCGCAGTTTAACTGATGGAAGAGGCGGGGAAGACGGAACCAGAGCTGGTCTGGACTGCACAAAGAGCCACACTGTCCTAGGCCTAACAGCCAGTCCCTGTTTGACTGCCGGAGGTTGACGGGATACTGGCCGGCGACCAGTTAATGGGGTCGCAGGTCGTGTCGGCTTACTGTTGGTCGGGGGTGTGATGGGTGCCACAGGGTGACATGAGGTGGGTGCAGGACAGATAATGTCCTCCTTCCAAAGAGAAGCAGATGGGGAGATCGACCCCCGATAACGCTACCTAGCATGGAGTGAGCAAACGATGTGGCGGACAAAAGACCCCCAAAAGGGGCCAACAATAGACATGTCGCCAGTCCGGGCGACTCTGCCCCCTTCCATCACCGCTGGATGTCTGTCTCATGACTTGTTATAGGCTTAACTTACTGCTGTCGTTATAGTGGGTCTTGAATAGAAGACAGTCACGAGGACCTGCTGGTACTTCTCAGTAGGTATTATCCTACTTTGCAGTGTAGATACACAGCCCGAAGGTTTAGACCTCTCGTCTCCTTTTCCCGACGTCATCGGGCACGAGTGCTCACTCGAATTCAGTCGGCTTTGACCAAATGATCTCATTTGTACCTTTTTATCCCCCCCGTCTAGGTTGATGGACAATTCATCCGTCTATTTTCACTTTTAGAAACAATTTTGTGGCAACTTTTTCTCATATTGTCTACTCTTAAAAATTATTTTAATCATTTTCTAGGAAGAAATTCAGTTTTACAAATATTAGAATTTCTATTGACATATCTTTTACTGAAAAGATTCTAGCCTTCTATCGATCTCATGGGTGCGGTTGAAGGGATGTCAATGCTTCTTCGCCATCGATTTGGCTTCAACCACAGTTGGAGAATTTCCTTTCGTTTCGAGTGTTGGTTTCCTTTAATGCTCGTTCCAAGAATGATAAAGGAAATCAACATACAGACTCGACTGTTGCTAATTTTACTTTCAAACTTTAAAATTAAATATCAAAAGAAAATATAATAATAAAATAAGTTAATTATTAAACTAATCTCCCTTGAAAGATTAATTTTTTTTACTAAACTTTGAATTTAATAGTATAGGCCTATAGTTCGGAGCAATATATTAAAATAGCAATTTATTTTAATTAATTTAAATAATGTTGATATACAATGTTAATTTTAATTCGGTTTTAATAAAAATAATGTTTTTAAAAGATTTTTAAAAGGTTTTTTTTTTTAAAATCTAAATATAATTTTAATTCGAAAATTAAGTAGATTTCTAGATAGAATTTTAACAATACTTCGATTGACGAAAACACGAAACAAATTTCGACCGTTTCGTGAACGTACTAATTAATGTTATGAACAATTATTCTGTGAATGTGGTTAATTTAGCCGATGACTATAATCAGTAGCTGTGGTCAGTTTAGAACGAGCTGTTAAGTCTAACTAGTCTATCAATATTCAACTAGAAGTAAAGAAGCATTAAGTACTTGAATCGTGACGCAAGTACAAATCGTGAGAGACTGGGCGATATTTGGGCGGTTTACATTATAACAGTCCCGATTCTGTACTTAAACTCACTTTCCACCGACTTCCTATAATGGACGTGGCTTCGGCCTTAGTCACGTCAGGCTGACACGTCTTATTGGTCATCCCGCTCGCTCGTTGTCAAATGGCAGCTGCGATAAAGCCGTGGTTAATAAATAAAACATAAGTTTGCCCATCCCTTTTTTGTTGGTTGCAATTTGATGTTTCAAGGTGTTTTAGATTGGCGGGCGTTTTAATGATGTCGAGTTGAAATTGCCATCCAAACTTACAATCAGGAATTTTCATTCCATCTAGTAAGATTTTTTCCTTATTCATTTTATAATATATTTAATGAAGTGTAATTAATTTGTTTAGAATTAACAAATAAGTTAATTTTAAAACAACAAAATAGTTATAAGATATTAAATTTTTATAGTTTAAAGCTAAAATTATAGCTTTTTGTATTAGTATATCTTGCAAAATATAATTCCGATTAACAATCCAACGATTACGATTTATATCAGGATTGAATCTTATCTCTAATCAGATAGGATGTTAATAAGTATTGAATTTCCTTGTTCGTTTTAGCATTTTAAATGTTTTCTGTCAGTTAAACTAATAATATACTAAGAGGACATATCTATTGCAGATTATCTTATATTTCAGCTAAAGATATGTCTGCAATGAGTTTTATGTTGTTGATGAGTGTATTGTCACTTATAAATGTAATAAGAAGTAATCTGTTTTGAAGATAATTTTATTAATTTTTCAAAAATGATAAATGGATTACGATAATAACAACATAATTAAAATAATTTTTGAATTAAATATTTTATTTATTTCGAAATTTTTTTAGTAATTTTGTAAATTTATAAAGCCACGAACAGCTGGAAAAGTATAAATATTTATCTAGAAATTGCATTTCAGAATTATATTTAAAACAAATCCCAATAAAATTTATATTGACGTATTATTATATTACGTGATATTGAAAAGAAATTTCTCTTTAATTCAAATAAAATATTTTTATTTATTCACTCTTCTTATTACTTGTTTACAAATTTTGCGATATTGTATCACAGTTTTGTAAAGGGGAGTCTATCTGTTGCTTGCAATTTCCTGTAGTTCTAACACATATGTGTAAAATTAGGCCTAAAGTAAATTGAATTCGACTCAATAGTCTAATTTATTGAAATTTTAAAATAACTTTTACAAGTTCATCTAAATTCAACTTTATGCTAAATCTAAATATCTCAATTAATTATATAGTTTGTTCTATATATTAATTTATTCTAAATTTAAAGTTTTGAATTGAAAAAGCTTAAGTAAAATAATCTACAAATTCATTATATTTATATTTAATGCATTACTTAAAATGTTTATATATCGTGATATAAAATTAATCTAAAATTTTTGAGATGTAACGATAAAATTTCAACAAAAATTAATTAAAAATATTAGGTCTTATTTACTGATTCCTCGTTGGAGAAAATCCTTTTTAAGTATTGTTATAGGGTTGATATCAAAGTTCATTATAAGCTTCTTAATTTTAGAAAAAAAAAAAAAAAGTTCATATTATTTACAATAATATAAAGGACATGAGGTTATGAGAAGCCTGTCACATTATCTATTCTCAAACCATTTTGCTAACTATCTTCTAGTTTAATAAAAACATTTAACTAATGATTTCCGTCGCAGAGCTTATCACAGCTCATTTGTATTTCGGACAAGTATTGATAGGCGAGATCTTAATCGACAACTCAGTTAAACTTGATTTATTACGATATTTTCAAGAGTTAATTCCCATATACACTGAAGCATATATAGGCCTATCATATTTTAGAATGAAAATTTAAATAATCTTATTAGATTTGGCGATTTCAAAATCGAAAAACAGAATGTATTCATTCCGTTTGCAGAAAAACAAATGTTAAGATTAATTAAATTTAATTAATTTAATTATTACGGATAGTACTTTATAGTTTATTAGCATATTCTGTTATAATAAAAGTGAAATTAATGCTATAAGAGTAGACAACATGCAAAGCGCAATATACTATCAATAATAAAGCTTAAAAATTCATAGAAACCTGCAAAATGTAACTGTACTGCATTAAATTATTTTATTTAAGTCCGATAGACTTAAAATATATAATTATTATCTTTTAAAATACCTAAAGTTTTAAAATATAACTTAGAATAAGTCAACAAATAAGAGATGCTATAATTCAAATGATACTAGATAGACTAATTATACATGTGATTAGTTTCATGTATAATTTGCATGAAAATGTTTCTTCTTAGTACTACTTTGTATAAATAATTAAGTAAAATGAATGAATACATCATTTAACAAGTAAATATAAATCCAGTAACTTATATATAATGCACACTAATTTACTAAATTATATCGTAATTTTTAACAGTTACATAGTAATTACATCGTAAAAATATCTACTTAATTTTACTTCGAGCATTAAAATTTTGATTCCTTTACATAACAGACTTCATAAATTAAAGAAGAATTCGATCAATTGTCTAAAATTCGATTGAAATTTTCATGTATCTTCAAAATCAATGTTACTGGTTTAAGGCTCTTAAAATGTAACAGATCATGAGCTTAAAAATAGGCTAAATAATAAAGAGAGTTTAAAATGAATTTATTCAATGCAAATAACATTAATTGAAATAGCAATGTATATATTAGGCCTACAATTTAGTTGAGCTTAATTTAATTAAGTTTATTAATTATTCTAGAACATTTTCATTAATATGTTGCATATATATTATGCATATACCGTATCTTAGCTATTAAGAATTTTATATTAAAAATAATAAATTGCATAATGGAAAAGCTATATGCAAGAGAGCGACATGTTATGCAGTTAAACTAAAAAAATATCATCACATCATAAAATCATTTTAAATACTAGTAAAAAAAATAAAAAAATGTCAACTTTTCATCCAGACCATTTATTGTTGACTAGTCAAGTGATGTGGAAACAAAGACTTAGTAAATTATAGTGGTGCCTTTAAAAAATAAAGCATTCTTTCGACGGTCACCCCCTTTCTACCCAAAAGGTACCCACTGACTATAAAAATCCAACATCGAGTCCATAAAAATCTCTTTCACGACTTCCAACCCTCCTTTGGTCGGGCGATCTTATCTTATCTGTACACTACCGTTAGATGAAGTCGGGATTCCAAATCTGACCAATCCCCGAACTTCTGGGATTCTTAGTTTTATCTTTATCATTCAACCTTGTGACCGCAAACCGCAAGTTTCGATATGCAGGAACTCAAATGGCAATGAAAACTCCTAACAATTACTCTGACATTGATAACCAAGAGCATTTAAAATGTTAATTTTATTGGTTATGGGGCTATTTACTGGTTTGCATAGATTGAGTTTTTTTTTTCTTATTTCTATTATTTTTTCATGTTCCAATTTAGTTGATTTGAATATTATCTGATGAACGGTGTCTTATATAAAACTAATTATTATTATCATCATCTAATTTTTTAAATAAAATGTTTAAGTATTATTATTTTTAATTGATAGAATAGATATTATAAAAATGTACACATATATTAAGTTCAAAAATTTTCTAAATAAGAGATTCTTATATACTATATTATCGATATTATTTTATTTTTAGAAACTTAGAAATTCTTTTATCCTTTATAACTTATCTAAAATGTTTCTTTTGTTACACTTTTTACGTGTTAATTTCGAAAAGTATTAAAAAATTAACCTAATAGATATATAGGCCTAAATTTTGTTTATTCTTATCAAAAAGATGTTAAATCTTCATCTCAAAATATTAACTAATAATCTAATACGTATTCAATTTGATAGCGATCTTATAATATAAAGTACTCTACAAAACGAGAGCCAGTCCATACATAAACCTTATAAATCTTGTCTAATTTAAATTTTGAAAGTTTAACATTATTTATATATTTTATAATTCTATTCGAATTACTAGTTTGTTTATTAATATGAATACATTAATTAAGTTTTGAATATATAAGAATAATAACAAATCTAACTAGTTAACAGAAGCATTAAGATTATGTTATATAAAACTTTGAATTTATCATTCATCCAATGAAAAGTTAAACTATTTTATTCTACATTTCTTTCATAAAATATAAATTTATTTACAATTAATAGTTATATTCATTTCTAACTATTCGTTCAGATTATTTTATGTATAACATAGCCTACAGGCCTTATATAACTTAAAAATGGTGCTATCGAATTTTAATGATCACTCGCAACAAAACATTTGAAAGACTTAAGCTCAACTGTAATTTATATAAAAAACCGGACTTGTTCATAGTAAATTATAATAATATAATAATAATATGATTAATAACAGCATAATGATACGGCTTTTTAAAGTTAGAATAATAATAAAAAAAATTTTTAATATAATTTTCTTTTTTTTTTTAATTTGATCTAAATGCATATTTAAGTATAAGTTTACTCTTATACTTAATTTTATATGTTAAATAAACGGTGAAAAGATGATTTTAAGTTCTTTTTTTTTGGCTTATTCGAATATTTTTATTATTAGATTAAATTATGCCATTGATATTAATCATTGGAATAGTCGTTCGTAGCAAATGTGGCAATTAAATAATAAAATAGTTGTAGTTAATTATATCTTATTTTCTTACTAATTACGATCTTGAAAGATTTAATATCTGAAATTTAATTTATTTCATTAAAATTTTTGATAGGGAATTAATTATAGGTTTATCAAATAATGGAAATAATCGTTAATAATTTAAAAAAAAAAATGTATATTTAAAAAATTATCTTTCAAATTACACTAGGTTATTTGCTTTTATTAATTTAAAATTTTCTTATTTTTAGGTGACTCCCTCTAACGGAATTTCTTGGAATCTCCGTGGTGTTCGACTACCATTGACAGGTAGTGTGTAGTTTTGATTGATTAGAGTAGATGAGTGTGAAGCAACAGTATTAAAAAAAAAATCTGATATTTTGCTCCCGGTTGAAGGGAAAAAACAGTATATATTATGAGCTTAATTGGCATTCGTTTGATGAACTGAAAATAGATCTATATCTAAACATTGCCTTTCGCGAATCTAAAATCTTCCGTTGTTAAAAAGTCACTGTGGGCGTAGATAATATATTCAGATAAGCAAGGGATCGATAATTTAAAATAAAATTTTGTATTGATAAATTGAATAACATTCAATTTAACATAATATAATCTGCATAACATTTTTGTGTTGTAAAATGTATATTCGTTATATATAAAGTTTTCGTATTTAATCGTAATAAAGATGATAGATGATTTAACTTTGTATTTATCTTTCGATTTTCTTTTCAAAATTAATAAGCTATTAAGAATTTTATATTAAAAATAATAAATTGCATAATGGAAAAGCTATATGCAAGAGAGCGACATGTTATGCAGTTAAACTAAAAAAATATCATCANTTGATCCTCATTGAATGAATTGAATTAAATTATTTTATTAGCATTATTATTATTACAGTCAATCAAATTTTACTTTAATTTATCACAATTTACAAAAAAAGCCAAATTAAAATTTTGTTTCAATTTATCATTTCAGATTTATATTCATAAAGTTCGCCATTTCTTTTATTAAATAATAAAATAATAAATGATTGAATTGTGACATCTTTGATGTAACATTTCTAAGAAACTTTGAATAAAGTAATTCGCCATAAATTAATATAGACAGATGATTTATGAAAGCTCATTGCGCCAGCTCATTGAAAAGTCTTCAAATAAGCAGCAAAGTGAAGAGAAATGTTAAAATATGTCTTTGAACGTGTCATTTTCTTTATTTCCATTTGTCTATTTTAAGACTTTCAATAAAGAAATTGAGCATGTTTAACATATTTAAGTCATTAGTAATAGGACCTGAATATTAATAGTTACATAATGGTGTCAAATTAGGTTAAAAACATCGAAGATTATAAAAATAAAAAATAAAACAAAATAATAGATAATAGACAAATGTAAGAGGGCGTAAATGTATTTAAAAAAATAGAGAAAAAAAGAACGAATCTCTTCGTATAACAGGGTCTTCGAACTCTAACATGCGATTGCCAAGCAATCGGGACAATAAAAACTTGTTTTCTGGAAGGTGCGTTGTATATAAATGTATAGGTGTCGACATTATCGGTAAGATGTAACACGCAATGTTTTTTTGGAAGAATAGAAATTGGGACGATGCTGGGCTAACTACTATAAAAATTTGACTCTCAAAATGAGGGTAATATGTCACTGATGTTTCGGCCCTTTTGTTTCTCTCAATTACTTGTCTACATTTTTTTGTTTCTAGGCAGAGCGATTGATATAAGATTAATTTTAGTCCTACGATTGATAACTTATAGAGATTGATACAAAATACTGTTATTGATGTGAAGATTCTCTATAATAATGCATAAATAGCAGGACACATATAATTATGTTAAAGACCTGCAAAAAGAGTTTCTTCGTTCTTTTTATGTTAGGCTAATACATACTGTACAGTACCATTCAAATCATTTGTAAAATACAATTAATTTAAGATGCAGAGATTTGTATCTTTCAACCGAAAATACTGTTTATATTAATGTATTATACAGTATTGTGTAATCATTAGTTTGTATTGCAAACCTATTGAAAATAATTTATTGTATTGTACAGAACTTATTAAATGCTTTATGATATTTGTATTTTGTAAACTTCTCAAATCGATTAAGAATTATAAACTTCTAGCAATGAATTTCAGAATTACACGTTAGGCTGGCCGAGAGGAAAAACGAATATAAACTGACTTATAATAAAATCGAAAGCGAAGTTTTGAACTTCGGTATTTTATTTTCTAAACTATCAATTTGTAACACAAAATTATCGTAGTTAAAAGACTATATTAATAAATATTACTTGATAAAATTTACTTAATATTTAAAATAAAGGTTAATTTCTAATTTGAAAATAAAATTGTCTTATACGGATATGAGTCTATTCAAAATAGAAAAATTAAATAAGAAAAATCATTTTATTTTAATTCAAATTATTTTGTTAATTATAAACATTTAGATGAATTGATCATTAATTTTTCACACTTTCTGCACTGACAAATTTTATTCATATTTCAAATCCGTGTTGCTTCTTAGACTATTTACGTTGATATCAATTAATAATTTATCAATCGATTCATAATAAAGGTATTTTAATAACATGATACGTTATTTCAAACATGATAGATTTAAAATTATTTGTTAATATTTGATGTTGACAAGTTTTCAAGTTATTAGAATATTAAAAATTTGTTATTTCGATACATAAATAGACATTCTATGTTAAGATTAGCAATATATTTATATTCATTATTTATTTTCTCTATTATAAAATATAAGCATTTATTATTAATAATTCACATTGAATCCTGAAATAAAACCATATATTATCATATAATTTATTTACAAACAATAATATTTATATACGAACAATAGTTCGTGCAGAGTAGTTTTATAGGAATCGTAATTATAGGGACCGTAATTATAGGGGGGTCGACTGTAATTCATATTGAAAACTTATTTGAACTAATTTTAAAATGGTCCTTATTTTTCTCATTTTTTTTAATTCGCCAAATTGTATACTAAAAAAAAGCAGATCAATTTAAAATAGCCGGAATGAATATCCCGAATTTATTTTATCATAAACTGTAGTGTTTTTAATTAGTTTAATAGCATTTATAAATATGATAATGTAGATCTATATTTTGGGTATATTAATTACTTACATTTCTTAATATATCGTAAATTATAGAAACCATCGTTGCAACAATTTTACTCAATATAAGGTCATTGAACACTTTTTCTCCCGCTGTTTACATTAAACAAATTATCTCTTGTTAACCTATACTAGAATTTATTTTTAAGCATATTTCTTATCTAAGAAGACTTATCAAGAATATTTCAAATACATTAATTGTGGTTGACTGTATATTCGCAAAATATCTATTCTGAAGGGATCAATTTATCACAGCAGCTAAAAGAATCCGCATTCCTTGGTTCTTGAGGAAAAAAGAGATGAAAAAGATATGATAGCAATGACTGTTTTAAACGATTGAAATATCAAAGAAACTTACTGTACAAATGCGGCTTGATATCATGAATACTTTTAAATACAGTTTGTTTAAAGATCATTTCAAATTTTAAATATATTTCTTATTCCTGAATCTTTAATATATCTGATAAAGGTAGATTATGTTCCTTTTCTTTGACTTTCTTTCGATAAACCGTAATTAGTGTTTTTCTGAAAAGTATTATAATATAATGAAAAAGAATCTTAACTTACATAAGTTTAGATTATCTATTGTATTTACCTCTAAATTTACATATTATGGTTACTTTCGGTTTTTATAAGCCATACAAATCTGTCTTCAGATTAAAAATAGTATGTGTTTACCTATATTTTTTATTGATGTCGATTAAATATTTATTAGATCATTGTTTATTTTATCCAATGGATTAGAGAAAAAAAACTAATTTATAATATGAAAGATGTTTTTAATATGATATCAAAATATAAAAAAATAAAATTAATGAAAATAATAATTGACTATTGAACACATGATTGTGTTATTAATTAAACACTTGGCTTTTTTCCATCTTTATTCAGTTGAAATTCTGAATGATTATATTAAACTTATAAATCTTAAAAGTTAAAATATTAAATAGGCTATTTCCGAACAGAAATTTTCAAAAAATTATTGAAAATATTTAATTATTACTGAAATATCAGTGAATAAATTTACAAAAAATTCAATTTTATTCGGATTAAAATATTCAAGCGATATTATTCATACGAGAATAAAAATTTTCTTGATCGTCATTGAATGAATTGAATTAAATTATTTTATTAGCATTATTATTATTACAGTCAATCAAATTTTACTTTAATTTATCACAATTTACAAAAAAAGCCAAATTAAAATTTTGTTTCAATTTATCATTTCAGATTTATATTCATAAAGTTCGCCATTTCTTTTATTAAATAATAAAATAATAAATGATTGAATTGTGACATCTTTGATGTAACATTTCTAAGAAACTTTGAATAAAGTAATTCGCCATAAATTAATATAGACAGATGATTTATGAAAGCTCATTGCGCCAGCTCATTGAAAAGTCTTCAAATAAGCAGCAAAGTGAAGAGAAATGTTAAAATATGTCTTTGAACGTGTCATTTTCTTTATTTCCATTTGTCTATTTTAAGACTTTCAATAAAGAAATTGAGCATGTTTAACATATTTAAGTCATTAGTAATAGGACCTGAATATTAATAGTTACATAATGGTGTCAAATTAGGTTAAAAACATCGAAGATTATAAAAATAAAAAATAAAACAAAATAATAGATAATAGACAAATGTAAGAGGGCGTAAATGTATTTAAAAAAATAGAGAAAAAAAGAACGAATCTCTTCGTATAACAGGGTCTTCGAACTCTAACATGCGATTGCCAAGCAATCGGGACAATAAAAACTTGTTTTCTGGAAGGTGCGTTGTATATAAATGTATAGGTGTCGACATTATCGGTAAGATGTAACACGCAATGTTTTTTTGGAAGAATAGAAATTGGGACGATGCTGGGCTAACTACTATAAAAATTTGACTCTCAAAATGAGGGTAATATGTCACTGATGTTTCGGCCCTTTTGTTTCTCTCAATTACTTGTCTACATTTTTTTGTTTCTAGGCAGAGCGATTGATATAAGATTAATTTTAGTCCTACGATTGATAACTTATAGAGATTGATACAAAATACTGTTATTGATGTGAAGATTCTCTATAATAATGCATAAATAGCAGGACACATATAATTATGTTAAAGACCTGCAAAAAGAGTTTCTTCGTTCTTTTTATGTTAGGCTAATACATACTGTACAGTACCATTCAAATCATTTGTAAAATACAATTAATTTAAGATGCAGAGATTTGTATCTTTCAACCGAAAATACTGTTTATATTAATGTATTATACAGTATTGTGTAATCATTAGTTTGTATTGCAAACCTATTGAAAATAATTTATTGTATTGTACAGAACTTATTAAATGCTTTATGATATTTGTATTTTGTAAACTTCTCAAATCGATTAAGAATTATAAACTTCTAGCAATGAATTTCAGAATTACACGTTAGGCTGGCCGAGAGGAAAAACGAATATAAACTGACTTATAATAAAATCGAAAGCGAAGTTTTGAACTTCGGTATTTTATTTTCTAAACTATCAATTTGTAACACAAAATTATCGTAGTTAAAAGACTATATTAATAAATATTACTTGATAAAATTTACTTAATATTTAAAATAAAGGTTAATTTCTAATTTGAAAATAAAATTGTCTTATACGGATATGAGTCTATTCAAAATAGAAAAATTAAATAAGAAAAATCATTTTATTTTAATTCAAATTATTTTGTTAATTATAAACATTTAGATGAATTGATCATTAATTTTTCACACTTTCTGCACTGACAAATTTTATTCATATTTCAAATCCGTGTTGCTTCTTAGACTATTTACGTTGATATCAATTAATAATTTATCAATCGATTCATAATAAAGGTATTTTAATAACATGATACGTTATTTCAAACATGATAGATTTAAAATTATTTGTTAATATTTGATGTTGACAAGTTTTCAAGTTATTAGAATATTAAAAATTTGTTATTTCGATACATAAATAGACATTCTATGTTAAGATTAGCAATATATTTATATTCATTATTTATTTTCTCTATTATAAAATATAAGCATTTATTATTAATAATTCACATTGAATCCTGAAATAAAACCATATATTATCATATAATTTATTTACAAACAATAATATTTATATACGAACAATAGTTCGTGCAGATTATACTATATGTTATTGACTAGTAAAATTATCATAGGCAGGTAAATTATGTTTTGTGTTTAGTGTCATTTAAATATTCAAAATCTAAAATCTTACATAATGATTTGTTTAAAACTGAATAATAATTTTTAATATTTTAAGCTTTCAAACAATAAAATAAGTACGAATTCATATTTTGTTTTGCTTACCCAGATTTAATATAAAATTTAACATTTTTCTATAAAGGAGGATATATATATATTTATTTATCTATTCTAACCAATTAGTTTTTTTTAAGTTAAGTTTGTTTATTGGAAAGAAATATAATGTCAAGTTCATAAATTTGTTTGTTTCTGTAGAAATAGGATAATAAAACATAACGATTAACTTATATATCCTGTTTCTTCAGAAACCAGATATATAAGGTAATAATTTCATACATACATGTATAGAAATTTTTTATAACTCACTTAAATTGAAATAAATAAATAAAAAAGTGGAAGTAGATAAAGGATTTTTATATCAGTCAATTGGTATTTAAATATAAAAGTTTATATTGTAGATTTAAATATATTCAACGTTTATAAAATATATAATTTATAATATTTTGTTTCGTGACGGAATCCATTAACAAAATTGTAAAAAGAAAAAGAGTATACCATCAAAATGAAATCTCGTGACGCTTTTATCTAAGAAAAATATACTTAGGCCTAACCAACAAACGTGACTTCAATACTGAATATTCTAGTAAGGTAATACGTAAAATGTTTTTGTTACTGTTTTTGTAAATGATTTATCTAAACAGTGTGTTATACATGTTTAGAAGGTTTATTTTAATTTGAAAATTCAAAAATCTTTATTATACTGAAAGACGAATCTGTAGAAACGAGCACGCATTTCAAAAACTGCAAACAGTTATTATTGAAAGACTTTGAATAAGATTAACTTTATACAAATAAGAATTTTATTTGTATAATATTCTTCTATAGAATCCTTTGTTCATAAAAATATAGGCGATTTACATCCTCCATTAAGGAAAACTAAATAAAATTTTAAATGATTTTATAATCTGCCCAAATAAAATTATAAAATATACTTGGGAATAAATGGAAATTATATTTTATTATTTCGTAAATTTAAAATCTTTATTTGATTTTTGCTTACCCAGACTTGACTTAAATTCCTAAAGTTGATAGAATGCATATATAAAGATTGTTAAATCGATCTAAATTGGGTCTACTTAGCGATAAAACCGGCATTAACAAGTGAAGTCATAAGAACATTGTTGATCTAACAATTTGAGCTCAATTTGATATTGAGTAACATTTTATACTCCACTGAGTTGAATTATCAAGTGAGTTAAATGAACTGAACTTTCTTTGAAAGAATGAGCCGAAAACATCTAAAAAATGAACGTAATAAATTGAAAGAACTAAGATAGTTTGATGACAGTCATTTGAAAATAAGTATTAAAAAAAAACAGATAAAATATAAACAATGCATAAAAATTGAGTAATAAAAATAATGAATTGATTATATTAAAATTCCTGCTTTCAGAAGAAATTTAAACAATATTGTTTATATTTTTTTTTAGAAAGGGTGTGGTAAAGAACACACTAATCAGATAGAATAAATTAACGTAATCAATCAAGAAAAAACGTTAATTAAAATTTTTTTAAATAGTTACAAAATTAATCCACTTTGTTTAAGAAACTTATAAATTTTAAACTAAATTTAGTATATTTAATTTAAATTTAAAGATATGAAAATATTATTTCAGTATTTCTAACTAGATTCTATGCCCAATGGTTGTGAAATTTTAACATAGATCCAATATATAGGGCCTATATTTTTATTTTTTATTTTTTTATTTTAGAAAAAAGCTGTAGAAACTTTAAATTTTATATTTATAGAGTTGATATTCTTCAAACTTTTGACTAGAAAGACCATAAAAAGTAGTTTATAATTTATAACCATACCACGTCTTCGAAAAATTAGTTTCCGGTGACAGTTTAAATCCAAAATAGGCATCATTACGAGCTATTTTAGAAGAAAAGGTTGTTCTAAGTTTTAGTTTCTACTTTCCTGTTATTAAACGCATCGATATAAGTAATAAATAAGCGGGAAAAATTAAATTCAAGAGAAAAACCTTGAAACTGTAAAGATTGTCTCACGATGACATTGTTTTCAAAGCGATAATAGCAAAATAAAAGAAAGGTTGAAATGGTTAGAATATTGGTAGAAGGATAAATAAAATGTTTTCAAAGAATAAATTAAAACTAAATAATTTCTTGGATTTTTAAAAATTGATTCTACGTGTTTAAGTTTGATTTCTAACGATAGTTAAAATGATTTAAAATTACTTAATTAAATGTATTAAATAAAAAATATTCTGTAATTTAATTACATAAATCTGTATAAATTTATTTCAAATTTTATTTTTAATAATGGATTACATATTAAATAAGGTCGCAATCAAATTATTCATTGTTTTTCATTAAATCTACTCCAAATCGACAGGTCTTATTATTTAAATAAAATATAAAATAAATAAAAATATATAGACCTATGTAGGCCTATACATAATAAAATAGTAAAGTTATATACACGTTAATAATATAAAATTTTACTTAATATTCAAAAATAAATATAATTTTAGTCCGTTGTAAAATGATTATAAATTATTATTATTATTATTATTGCATTAAAAAAAATTTGTCAATAAAATTTTGTTTAACGTAAACATTAAAAAAAATAAATGAATAATAAAAAAAAGAAACAATTTTTAATAAAATTTCATTTAGACTATAGCGTGATTATTTGAATTACTAATTGTTATTGATAAAAACAATTATGTTAACACGGGATTTAGCCAAGAAATAAAAAAATAAATAAAAAGATAATCCCACAAGCTAAAATATTATTCTCGAAAAAAAATATTATGTAAATCAAATATGTTCTTGTCAGATTAAACTTAGAAGCTTTCCTCTAGGCCTATTACGTATAAAAATTTTTTTATTAATTTATTTAATTAATAGTTTTTTTACATTCATTCTTTGATGTATAAACTTAAATGTGCAGATACATACTTTTTAGTTATTTATTTGAAATATGCAAGTATTAATTTTTCATCAAATAGAAGATTTTACTTATTTTTAATATACATCAAACAGTTAAGCTTTATTGTTTGGAAATATATATATATATATTTGAATGTCACAGAAACTGTTTTTAAAGTCGATGTCTCCATTAGATTAAACCAAAAGATTTTTCAACAATCTGGACGATAAAGAACTTTATTAGCGATTATAAAAAAATGTGTTAAATGTTAACACTTTGACCGTTATTATTCATATACGTTCGATGATTATCTCGGAAGCCATTTAAGAAGATTTATTTTATTTTAATTTTACTCAACGTATATATATTTTTAGTGGTATAATAATACCTTGTATAATTAATTACATTAAAATACAATAAAACAAGCGCGTTATTTAAAAGCCTATTCTGTTCATGAAGTATACAAAATTTTATAGAGTTAGGCCCAGAATTCTTACAGAAAACTCCGAAAAAATTATTTTTATTCCGTAAATTTTAATTATTGTAATTCTAAACAATTTTAATATTTTAATAATAATAATAATTTAACTTGATTTTTTCATTTGTTTTTTCATATTGGCCGATATTGAAATTGTTTTCACCCAATAAGCAATGTTTTAATGGCACTATAGTATGGATGCTGACTTATCTATCTTTAATCAAATAGTTACTTTTCAAATGAATTATATTGGTTAGTTTGGCTTTAATTAAAATAAACTCGAAAATTTTAGTGCATAACTATTATAAGAAAATGTATATAAAAAGAAAGATTTAACCAGGCCTGTAGTCGAAAAATTATGTATAATTTATGATCAGGATAGAACTCATAGATAAAATGAAAACGTGTTTTGTCTTCTATTTTATAAGAATATTGAACGTGTTACAACTAAAAATGTAGTATTGAGGCAACGTAAATTAAATCTATATATGCAAATAAAATTCATGGATCAAATTTATATTTAAATCTAATATTAGAAAACATTTACTTGCAATATTCGTCAATTGATAGAAATAAACTTATTCGAGTAAATGCAAATAAAAGAAACATTTCATCTTGCATCTGACTGTTAAAATACTATAAGACAATTTAAGTTAATATTATTTTTTTTTAAAGTTTTAGTTATTTTATATACTGTATAAGATTTTATTTAGATTGTTAAAAGATCATTGGTTCCATTTATAAAAGTTAACATTTTAGATTTTGAACCCATTTACATTAATTTCTTCAAGACTGATCAGAATAAAAATTAATGTTTCGTGTTGCTTATATTTTGTAACATGATCTCATCTTATCTATTTTCTGGGTGTGTCTTTTACCTTTCGGTATATTTTTAATTGCATTAAATATATTTTTTTGTTTTTTTAAATAAAAATTACTTAAATTCGTGTTAATTTATTACCACACGTAGAAATATAAAATTTTTGTTTAACCGAGTAAAATGTGTATTAAATTATAATCAGTTTATTATTAGTATTTCATTTTTAAAGATATAAAGTTTTAAAAGTAAATTTTGATTATTAAATTTACTTTTAAAAATGTTCAGAATTGTTAATTATAAGTCCTATAAGGAATTTAATAATCAACGTTTATCGAATTCATTAAAATTCTAGGAAAACGCATATTTTTCCTGAATTATTTAGATATGAAATTATAGGATTTGCTTTTAAGGAAAATTTATGTTACATTAGTCTCATATACTTTAGAGTTTCTGTAGATCTATCTGAACAGCTGATAGGTCAAAATAATTCTTAAATAAATATTATTGTAAATCAGTATAAAATTGTAATTATTAATTAGTTAAATGTACAGTAAATAAGATATAAATTAAACTCGTAACTTTAAATGCATTTAAAAAGACGAATTGCAATAAAATCGTTATTAATTTAAATTTTAATTACGTATTTTAATACTAGATTTTGTATGCCTAAATATAAATATTCATTATTTGAAAAAGTCGCTAATGATCTCATTATTTTATTATTGTTTAACGTAGAAAATTTGGTAATTGTAATAATTATAATAATAATAATTATTATTATTATTGATCAATTACATATGAAAATTTACTTTTGTAGTTTAAATAGCCTATATATTGCGACTGATTAAACATTAATGTAAATATATCCTTCTAAATAATAGATAAAATGAATTTACATATGTTTAAAAGGAATAAAGTAGCAATAAAAAAATTTGAGTTTATTTTAAAATATTTAAACTAGATAGGTTTTTGGAGCTATGTTGATGGAATAGATATAATGAATATGTCATTTGAAGTTCAGCACCCTAGTTTTCCAATGTAAACATGATAACAACGTACTGTACAGTTTTTTTTTTTCTTATTAAAAACAGTATTATTACAGCTCAATTAAAAGTATAACCATAGTAATTACTTATTATAATCAAAGTAAAGCGGTATATTTATTTCTAAAATTACTTTATGTTAAATTTATTAACAGTAATTTTAGAAATATTCAAAAATATAGGCCTATATCTACATGGAAATAAATTGTTTAGCCTATATTAAACTTATGGTGTTAATTTGATAGTTTTTTTTAAATTATCGATAATTAGGCCTGAAAATATAAATAGATTTTAATAATTTTGAAAAGTTACTCATAGATTGATCGAATCAGATAAATATTTTAATTTCAATCGTTTCTTTTAAGAAATAATCACTTAAATGGTTTCTCAGTAATACATTTTCCTCGAAAAATAATTTTCCTCAAGAAGTTATTATGTAAATCGGAGTTTATTAATCACCGATCCACAAAGTAATTTAACGGTCTGCAAAAATTTTCAATCTGAAGAAATTTCTTAAGGAAATCATAAGAAAATTTTAACGAAAATTAATATTTTAGGATAAATATATATATATATATTTTGAGAATGTCGAATAAAGAAATCGGTTAGCCTCTAGTCCCGCTTTACCTCTTCATTACTTCAATTATTTATTTATTTTACAGTATATACATTTGTTTGTTTTGATATTAAATGACATTTTTTAAACTTTATTTTCTTAATTAAATAATTATATACAAAAGAATATATTTAATTTTATCGGTTCTGGTATAAAATGTGATAAGCCAATTTGGACTTCACTGTTGATATAATACAATTTTTTAATGATAAAAATCGCATTTTCTTATAATAATGCTTATAAATTGTTATGTTTTAAAAATATATTTAATGTTTAATAAAAAGAATTTATTCAATTCGAAATATCAATTTAAAACATAACAAATATTTAAAATTTAATCTTGTATAAAAATGGTGTTTTGGTCTTTAGTAAGGTTTCTTCAGATGTTTAATTTGTTCTCTTAATGTACAAAACACCCAGCATCGATTTTAAATGTTATATGTTTAATAAATCTATTTATATATTCTTAATATATATATTTTTTTTGTATCGGATTTTAATAGCCTACAGGAAAATTTTAAACAATAAATATTCATCAACAATAATTAATTATTGTTTTTGCAATTTTTCCTCTTTAAAATATAATATAAATCTATTCAAAATCATAAAATTAATTAGAATACGTCGCAAAGATTACTTCAGAACAGAAAATTGTTCTTCAGCAAAGTGAATTGTCGCATCCCCTCTCGAATGCTAGTTGCAAAGAAGCATTGTCTGCTCACATCAGCACATCGCCAATCAGACATCAACAACTTCGGAACGTGCGAGCAACAATAGAGGGCACAACCAAAGAGGCAGGACTGTCACCATGACAACAATGGTTGCTATGCAACGCATCCACTCAAAAGCGAACTGGAAGGATAGAGAGACGGGATGGGGGAGAAAATTTAGAATGCTTACTGAGCACCTTCTTCGATTTTAACAGAACATTGTTCGATTCTGATGTCATAAGTCGGGATAATCACGTAAAATTAGAATAAAAAATCTATGTATATCTTCAATTCTATCAATGCATCAAACAAACATTATAAATCAAACTTATCTGATTTATAAATTATGATAAGTCTGATAACTTTTAAACATTTATTTATTATATTTTTTAAAGAAAATTATTCAGATCATTTCATTTATTAAAGCTAATTTTCTGTTTATTTTGTATGTTTTTCAGACGACATTTAAGTTTGATTGAGTATTTGAAAATAAGAAATCGGTTTAAGGTAAGTTTATTTAAAGTAAATTGTTAAAAAAATAAATAACATTTTCATATAATATAATTAATAAGCATATTTCGAATTAATAAAGTATTCGAAAAATAAAAATCTTATAATATTAAGTTTTTATAAATTTATTAAATCGGTTTTTATTCACATTCTGCGCATTTATACTTAAAAATTTAATAATTATGCACATCAATTTTAATAAAAATGAATGATGATCAATCAAAGAAGTGATCGATCATTCGCGAAAAATCTGTAAAGATCAAGACGATATAATTCACATAACTATAATTCCTTCAACTAATTCAGTTTCATTAACACTTCTTTTTCCTTAAATTATATTTCAAAATAATTAAAGCAATTGCTTAATAGTATTGTGACGTGTTTAACGGATTAATATTTTTTGAAATATCGAATTAAACAAAGAAGAAACTTTTAAACTTATTTAAACAAATATTAAGATTACATTTGATTATTTAAAATGTAACATATTGCTTCCGGCTATAGTTCTTGATGTATAAGAGGCGTTGCCGCATTCTACAATTCTGACTTTTTTCTTTTCTGTGTGAGACGATTCTTTGCTTTTTCTTGACAACCTACTNGAGGTAAAACAAGAGATCCACATGCATCACGTCATAGTCCATTGGACCCTGTTGGCCGCTGTATACCTGAAACAGCACGCAAAGCTTATCCGGCTGCTGTACTCCACTGAATTAAATAGAATTTTTTGTCGGCTTATTCGGCATATCAGTTTTTTTTTTATTATTTTTATTGGTTCATAAGAAAAACAGTTCTCGCTAATTAAGAGAAGGTCATTGTGTACGGATCATCCCTAGGAAATCTATAGCATTCCCTTTCTTCGCACGTAATTTTTTGCTAAACGACACTTTAATATAATTTAGTGTTGAGATCCCGTTAAAATATGTACACTTCACTTCTGTACTTCTTGTGAAGAAATTTCTCCATTCTCTAATGGAGAATTTTAAAAATTTTGACAAGGTTAGTTCTTACTGTCGGCCTCTTTTTTTCCGATAATGTAACTAAATTTTCTTATAATTAACTACGAATATTGCTTAAGTTTGGTGTTAATTTGATAGTTTTTTTTAAATTATCGATAATTAGGCCTGAAAATATAAATAGATTTTAATAATTTTGAAAAGTTACTCATAGATTGANTCATACAACAATTAACAATTCACATTAAATATAGTCTACAGTATAAATATTTTCGTTTTATGGTCATAAAACTTAATTTCAATGAAATACTAAACGGTGAAAATTATTTATATTACAGTTAAGATAAATTGTAAATATACCTATTTTAAATTTAATGTAGTACTGTACTATTAAAAATAATTTTAAAATGATCGAATAAATAAATAAATTTTAAAACAAAGTAGCAATTCCTATTCAAGCATTGAAAATTTCAAAATATATAAATTTTACATAATGTTAGTGTTTTAAAAGCCATTTCTAAACTTTGAGAAATAATCTATTTAGTAATGATTAATGATTAAACCAGTTTCAACCATCAATGATTAATGTTAGTGTTTCAATCACAAGATGGAGACACTAGTTCTTTTACAAACATTCCTATTTTTTCTTTTTAACAAAACTAATATATAAACTTTTATATTTTTTTCAACACGTTTCGTCGTTTCACGCAAAAACCTCATTCTACGGAGATTAATAAAGAGTAAAAAAATATCATCCTTGCCTGTAGGAGAAAGTTCAACCTGTGCAAAACAAACACCACTAATAATAAAACCTATTTTAAGGAAAAGAGTTATTGTTTCATCCAAAATTTATAGATTTTTTTTAATGAAAATTTCACCGATAATTAGTATAGAAATCAAATTAAACACGATTGGAATGATAATTAGAATCTTTATAACACCTTTATAATTACAAAAGTCACTTGAGTAGTGTTCTTGGGTGTGTCTCAGATACAATATAAAGACTTTCCATTCTTCATCCAGTTTCAGTCTATTCAACATATTATTTGTTATATTTTCCAAGGTTAATACATTTGTTCCTTTTGTCGCGTATACCCTACGTTCATTTCAACTGTTTGTTGGTTTATAATCCTGGTGAAACACTTCTACTGAGGTGAGTAAATAAATAATTATATGATTAAAAAAGCCCATCAGGAATCTCTTCTAAGAATAATTATTTTTTATAAAAAAATTTTTCTACAATTAATTTGATGTTTATCTAATCAACAAATATGTTTTCTGTTGTTTTTTTGTTATAATTTTTAAATTTATTTTTCCCGTTAAAAATTATACAGTAATTTATACTTTAATTATAAGTTTTTGTAAATAAATGCAATGTCTTCGAACTTCATCGGATTATTGCCCAGTATAAATCAATATAAAATGTAAGTTTATATTAAAAAAAATAAATGGAATATTCTATATCGGGTATACGATAGAAAAAATGTGCAAACGACGACCTCTTTCTTGATGAAATGTGATGCATTTAAACGCAATTTCCAATCACGTGTGGTAAAAATTAAAGAGGTAAAACAAGAGATCCACATGCATCACGTCATAGTCCATTGGACCCTGTTGGCCGCTGTATACCTGAAACAGCACGCAAAGCTTATCCGGCTGCTGTACTCCACTGAATTAAATAGAATTTTTTGTCGGCTTATTCGGCATATCATTTTTTTTTTATTATTTTTATTGGTTCATAAGAAAAACAGTTCTCGCTAATTAAACGCAGCAAAACGTCAAGCATCTGAGAAGCATTTTGAATTCGCATCACACACCGATCTTGTTTTGATCATTTTTAACTTAATTTCTGAACTTCGAAACTAGAATTTTAATAATTTATTCATTTGGCTTTTCTAACAATCGTAAATTTAATTTGAAATTTTCTTTTTGTTTAAAAATAATTGTCATTTATATAATTATATATAGGCTTTAACTCGTATTGAATAATATAAACTATTGCAAAATAAAATGTGAATAACATAATTTACAGTGGCTATTAAATAAAATTAATATTTGGGATTAAAATTTCGGATTAAAACTTAGTTCGAAACGAAAAAAAAAATCCTATATTTAATTGCAGTTTCCGAAGAAAATTTATCTATTGTTATCTCTTAGACCCATTTCAAGAACTATAATTATGTGAATATAATTACCAATTGTTAATGATAATTCATCACGCAAAATACTTTTTTACCTGTAGATTTGAAAGAACGAGAGGAAAATTTTCCTTGTTGTATATGGTGAATACGTGCAATTCTGGTGTTATAATCTTAATCGTAACTTTTTGTAAGCGTGCAAAGTTAAAAAAAAAAGTAAAAATTTAGGAGTATGCGAGTGCCATGCGAAGTTGTTTTTGAAAGAAGATTAATGTAAAGAAAGCTATTCTCGAAGGGGGAACCGAACAGAAAAAAAAAAGTCTTCGTTTAATTAGCCTAGATAAGTTATTGTTGTGTTTATCCATTATAGGCTTCTTAGCTTGTTTAATTTGGCCCAAGTACCGATGAAAAATTCAAACCAATTAACTTACTTTATATGGAAAGCAGAAAGAATGGGTAAAAGAAACTGGAAGATAATTGCATCGAAAGCAGAAAATATTTCGATAGAAGTAAACCTTCTTTAATTAACCAAAGATTTCGAATTTAATTTTTTAATTTAATATAAATTTTAATTTAAAAAGCTTATCAGCTATCATTATTTCTTTATGAACTTTAAATAGATTACTACAATGAGTCAATACATCTTATAATTCAATTTTATTTTCTGTGGTTTGAAATAATGATGAAAAAAAAATTATTTTTATCGTAATAAATATAAATTTTAAACATTATATTTATAACCTTTTGGAATTAATTTTTTTATTATTATTATTATTTCTGGAGCATTTTCTATTTTACAATATTTTATCTTAAAAAAATAAATTTATCCAATATCTAAAAAATCTTTTAACGAACATGATTCCGTATTGTGATTAAATCTAATCTTATTGGGTAATCTTTTCTTAAAGAAATATATCATTATAACGATATTAACATAATAAATTATGCGTAGATTTCATACAACAATTAACAATTCACATTAAATATAGTCTACAGTATAAATATTTTCGTTTTATGGTCATAAAACTTAATTTCAATGAAATACTAAACGGTGAAAATTATTTATATTACAGTTAAGATAAATTGTAAATATACCTATTTTAAATTTAATGTAGTACTGTACTATTAAAAATAATTTTAAAATGATCGAATAAATAAATAAATTTTAAAACAAAGTAGCAATTCCTATTCAAGCATTGAAAATTTCAAAATATATAAATTTTACATAATGTTAGTGTTTTAAAAGCCATTTCTAAACTTTGAGAAATAATCTATTTAGTAATGATTAATGATTAAACCAGTTTCAACCATCAATGATTAATGTTAGTGTTTCAATCACAAGATGGAGACACTAGTTCTTTTACAAACATTCCTATTTTTTCTTTTTAACAAAACTAATATATAAACTTTTATATTTTTTTCAACACGTTTCGTCGTTTCACGCAAAAACCTCATTCTACGGAGATTAATAAAGAGTAAAAAAATATCATCCTTGCCTGTAGGAGAAAGTTCAACCTGTGCAAAACAAACACCACTAATAATAAAACCTATTTTAAGGAAAAGAGTTATTGTTTCATCCAAAATTTATAGATTTTTTTTAATGAAAATTTCACCGATAATTAGTATAGAAATCAAATTAAACACGATTGGAATGATAATTAGAATCTTTATAACACCTTTATAATTACAAAAGTCACTTGAGTAGTGTTCTTGGGTGTGTCTCAGATACAATATAAAGACTTTCCATTCTTCATCCAGTTTCAGTCTATTCAACATATTATTTGTTATATTTTCCAAGGTTAATACATTTGTTCCTTTTGTCGCGTATACCCTACGTTCATTTCAACTGTTTGTTGGTTTATAATCCTGGTGAAACACTTCTACTGAGGTGAGTAAATAAATAATTATATGATTAAAAAAGCCCATCAGGAATCTCTTCTAAGAATAATTATTTTTTATAAAAATATTTTTCTACAATTAATTTGATGTTTATCTAATCAACAAATATGTTTTCTGTTGTTTTTTTGTTATAATTTTTAAATTTATTTTTCCCGTTAAAAATTATACAGTAATTTATACTTTAATTATAAGTTTTTGTAAATAAATGCAATGTCTTCGAACTTCATCGGATTATTGCCCAGTATAAATCAATATAAAATGTAAGTTTATATTAAAAAAAATAAATGGAATATTCTATATCGGGTATACGATAGAAAAAATGTGCAAACGACGACCTCTTTCTTGATGAAATGTGATGCATTTAAACGCAATTTCCAATCACGTGTGGTAAAAATTAAAGAGGTAAAACAAGAGATCCACATGCATCACGTCATAGTCCATTGGACCCTGTTGGCCGCTGTATACCTGAAACAGCACGCAAAGCTTATCCGGCTGCTGTACTCCACTGAATTAAATAGAATTTTTTGTCGGCTTATTCGGCATATCAGTTTTTTTTTTTATTATTTTTATTGGTTCATAAGAAAAACAGTTCTCGCTAATTAAACGCAGCAAAACGTCAAGCATCTGAGAAGCATTTTGAATTCGCATCACACACCGATCTTGTTTTGATCATTTTTAACTTAATTTCTGAACTTCGAAACTAGAATTTTAATAATTTATTCATTTGGCTTTTCTAACAATCGTAAATTTAATTTGAAATTTTCTTTTTGTTTAAAAATAATTGTCATTTATATAATTATATATAGGCTTTAACTCGTATTGAATAATATAAACTATTGCAAAATAAAATGTGAATAACATAATTTACAGTGGCTATTAAATAAAATTAATATTTGGGATTAAAATTTCGGATTAAAACTTAGTTCGAAACGAAAAAAAAAATCCTATATTTAATTGCAGTTTCCGAAGAAAATTTATCTATTGTTATCTCTTAGACCCATTTCAAGAACTATAATTATGTGAATATAATTACCAATTGTTAATGATAATTCATCACGCAAAATACTTTTTTACCTGTAGATTTGAAAGAACGAGAGGAAAATTTTCCTTGTTGTATATGGTGAATACGTGCAATTCTGGTGTTATAATCTTAAAATTACGATTAGATTATAAGATATTTTTAAATAAGGTCGTTAATAAAACCAAAATTTATAAGAAATTTTGAAAACGTTCGTCGAAAAAGAAATTTATTGAAATTATGATGATTTATGTCAAATAAAAATTTAATACATTTTTCCTAATATGATATCACTTGATTACGGTCGCATATAATAAATCAACATAGGATTGATAAAGCAATTAATTTGCATTTCTATCAATGGAAACGTCTTTACTAAATATGCCACCTGTTTGATAGCCGATAGATATTCTTACATAGAAAATAAGGAAGATATACAAGTGAAGAAATTATAGGGTGTAAAAGAGTTTTGACAGAAAATTACAACGCTCCAATGTAACATCTGTTCGGATAATGTGACGTCATAATCTCTTTAGGACATTTGGCACTCGTTTCATTTTTATATTGACCTTTCGCAGGCAAGTAAATCAAACGACTCGTTTGACTAGTTTCTATTAAAAAAAAAAA
Organism: Centruroides sculpturatus; assembly: GCF_000671375.1. Lineage (NCBI taxonomy): Eukaryota > Metazoa > Arthropoda > Arachnida > Scorpiones > Buthidae > Centruroides > Centruroides sculpturatus. The sequence continues at coordinate 66,341 of NW_019385018.1, read as the reverse complement.
GGTACTTAGTATAACGCCGATCTTATTTAAAAATATCAAGTTATTAAATTAATAATCAGGAAGGCTAATGTTTCATGATTAATGACGAAAAATCATGCTCGGTTTCAAAATATTTTTTTATACTAATTTTCATCCGTAACAAATTTTTGGAAGGAAATTATAGGCAGATGTTTGTTCTTATAATCTCTCAATGTAATAGTCAAATATTTAACTCAAGATATTATGTCTTAATTTGTATATATTTCATCTAATTCAAACTTTGACATTTCCGTAATACGAAAATTTTATATGATTATGTAAATTAACATTATTAAAAAAAATAATAATTATATAGAGGTAATATATGGGGAAGAAGAGGAAATTGGTCATCACACTATCGAGTTAGGTTAAGGAACGCCTATACTGTCATTCTGTTACCTATCTCGGGTACAAAATATACGCGTTGAAAGGAAGTTTCTCGTATTTTACCTTCGAGTTAATTACCTCCTTGCGGCACGAAGGAAACACTCCGCCAATTACGTGTGAGAGACAGAGCCGAGGAATGGGTAGGGCCGGTGTGAACCGTCAATATAGCGTGTTGGTGGGATACCAAGGTCAGGTGTTGTATACGCAGCATCCTAGCTGCTGCTGTTGCTTGTACAACTTTAATTAGAGTTGGTTGTATTTAAGTATTCTCATCACGTATCTTACACGACACAACGGATACCAGTGACATTAGCCTTGAAGCAGACTATGATAGAGGAATAGGTTTTTTTTTACCCCGTATATCTTGCTTCCATGCAATTTGGACAGTCGCCATTCGACGTCGGATTCCCACACCAGAAGAAGAAAAAAAATAAACTAGAGAAAAGATACATAAAGTAGCATTATACAACTGTAGGATGGAATAATAAATATAAGTACGTATAGCTTAATCGGACCGATGCGAAATACTAAAGAAGATTTATATTACTTAATATGGAATACAATGCAGTAACCGTATAGCATTTAATGGATCATTAACTCTTTCGGCATACCTTGAATTATAACGATGAATCCTTGTTTAAATGTTCTAATTTTTAATCTTTAATTCTTTTAGTGTTTAAGATCGAAGAGATCAAACGTCCGAAATGTAATTGATCTAGACGATTTTAAAATGGCCTACATTACACTTGTCAATTTTTATAATTGTTATTATAAAAGGAGAAAAGAGAAGAGGTTATCTTTAAAGTATATCGTTAATGTATGAACTATTTTATTCTATAATCATGATATAAATATCAATAAGTCATTAATAAAAATATCCGGATGAAAATGTTTTTCTTTAATATTATGCAGTCTGCATCCGAATACTTTTAAACATAAACTACTTTTTTAAATATTATTTTAGTAAATAATGACTGGAGTTTGCTACAGGCTATTATGTTTATATTAGTTGATGAAATCTTAATTAGTTATACTAGTTTGCCACAGATCTTACTGTTAACAGTGCCTGATAACCGTTAGATCCTAATAATCTGTCAACAAGATCAAATCAAGTAGAAATGCACAAGTTACTTTAATTGTCAATTTTTTCCCTTTTCTACTTTTTTCTATTACATCACTTGAATCGAATGCAGGTTTATTATTAAGTTAACTTGATATAAAGTATTATGAAATTACCATAAATTAAATTACATAATAAAATTTTAATGCTATTTAATGAAGTTTATATTTTTCTCATTTCTTATTTATTTAAAAATAGATTATTAGAATGAAATTACTAAATATGAGATTACGATGATTCGCAATTTATTAAAGAAACACGTCCTTATACATGTTTTATTCAATATAATTATTTTTCACATAAAAATAGAATTAAAATGTATCCAGGTGTTACTATAGTTTTCTAACATCTGCCCATAAAAAGGTTGTGATTTATCATCATCTGCCAATCGTCTAGTATTGACCTCAAATAGTCCAAGAAGGCCGATTAAGCCCTCCAGTCTTGAAACGTAATTAACTCGAAGATACGAACAAGTGTTTGGTTAAGTTAAAAGTTGTTTGAATCGATGACAGCTCTAAAATTGATCGGACTCTACATCTATAGTTTATGTATGAATTTTCAAAATTATATGGACCTTTAAAGTTACAAAAATCTAAGATAAAAGATAATCTTTTGTTTAAGAAAAAAAAATTAGAGTTTAGACTATACAATATATAAAATAAATTCACTTAAAATTACATAAGTAACTTAATAATTTTATAGTATGGATTTTGAAAATAATTTTATAGACTATTAACTAGATAAAACACTATGATAGTATGAATTGTATACATTGTTGTATAGTTGTAAAACTATAAGCTATGAAATGATTAATTATACTAATTACTTTTTAAAGGATTAAAATTATGTTTCAAATATGATTTCTGGTTAAAGAAAATTGTCGTTAATATTAAGAAGTTTTTATGCAAATGACTAATTATATTCTATTGACTTAAGGAAACATCAAACTTTCTATAAAGTTTCCTTAATTCAGATATGCTTAATACTTTCTTCCTCTTTTTTGTACGTGAAATTTATTTTAAATTATTATAATGAATATTTAGATTATAATATTATTGATTTGATGAATGCTTCATATATAAACTATTTTCGATTTAGAAAATTAACAAGAAAATTTATATAATAGTTATAAAAGCATAGTAAGTACTGTACTGTACAATAAAAGTTTTAATTATTAGATTTGATACGTGGCGCAATGCCAAAAGTTATTGAGAAATAAAAGACTTATATGAATGTGATCACGAATATTCTATAATATTATATTATTGGTTCTTTTCCGCTATGATATAGGCTATATTATATAAGCCTATATCATAGTGGAAATTTAATATGAGATAGAACAAATGAAATGAGTTTTAATATTGTTTATATTGTTGGAAGATATATATATTTTTTTTCTTGAAAAACTTCCTAAATTAATGATATTGAAGTAGGCCTAATTATATAATAGTTATTTAATATCGATTCTCAGTAGTCAATAATTAGAAATTGTCTTTCTTTGATGCGAGAAGCTATTGTACTATACTTATAATAATATAAAAGGCCCTATTTTATTTATATTTTTACTAAACAAATATGTCTCTCTCAGTATTGGATCTTTGAAATTAATGCTAAAAGCAAAGCAAATAGTCTATTCAATACCTGAACTTTGTCAATGAAATTTTACGCACGATCTGAAGATTTTCGCAATCAATGAAGAATAAAATAAAATTTATTCAGTTACTTAAATTTATAAACTTTAATAATATAGATTTATGATTTAATTCTAGACTTATAAATTTAAAATAATATTTAAATAACTATATAATAAAATGTTAAAAATTAGTTCAATAGAACTAAAAATTTTAAATAGCCCTAATGCTTGGAAATATTTTTGTAATTAGTAATCTTATCAATAATTAAAATAATAGTTCATAATAAAGATAAGATTTTGAATTTAAAATTAAAAAAAAAAATGTATAAATAATTCTAATTAACTGTAAAAATAATGAATTCAAATTTAGGTCTGAACTGTTTATGAATTTTATTTTCCAGTATTTGATATGTGCCGATTATATTTCTTTGATATTTACAGTTCGAAAGCCTAGAAATATATCTTCAGGTTAATTTGATTGTTCTTTTAATCATTCACGAAACAGTTATCAATAATAAACCTAATTTTAAACTAAAAATAATATCTCTATCTTAACCATATTAATAACTATTTTCTTATTTGATTATGTTAATATATTGGTAATATTTAAAATTAAAAAGTTTACAGATTAACTTTATCATATAGGCCTATATGTAGGTCAAAGATTTAAACACAACCTTATCTTAATAATCTTTGTTAAATTATGTCAAGTTTTAAATTTTATAAAAGCCAAAAAGCTAATAAAAGACTATTTTTCATTACATTAAAAAATTAAAATGTTATTTATTTATTTATTTATTTATTAAACGAGTGTTATTTAATTAATTCTATCATGAATTCTATAAGTTGAAAATCGAAATAAATTTCTATAAATTAAACCAATTTATACAAATTTATTGAAATATGTTAACTATTTAATTTAAATATAAATAGTTTTTTTAAACATAGTTTCGTAACAGGAAAAATTTTTTAAATCAAAAGATAATAATATCCATAATTGCTGGATGACTTTTAATAAGATAAGAAGTAGAAGAAAAATGCTTACAATCTATTATGCAATTTAGATAAAATTTATTCATTAGACTGTCTAATATCTGTTAAATAACTAACATAACATCATTATTTACTGTTATAGAATAAATTAAATAAGCTTGAAATGTTTAATAAAGGTAAAAAGTAGAAAAATACTTAGGTATATCTATAACACTTCTAGTATTTGTAGAATGATTACATAATACCTAACAATACTAATCTTCTAGTCGACAATAGCTTGTTTTTCAAGTTAGTTATAATAATTATTTATAAATATTATATACAAAAACAATGATAAGGGCACTTATTGATGGGTTTGTTTGTACTATACAGCTTTAAATATTCTATATTTTATGTTATACAAAATTAATCTTAAATGCTTCCCACGGCTCTTCTATTCTATTAAGAGTCGTGTGGAATTGCCTCTAAGATACTAAAGAAATTCAAAATCGTGTTTAATTATTTACGGTTTAAAGGCATTTTAAAATAAATAATTTTAGTTATACCAATCTATATTCCGCAGCAGTAAACCTATCTTAACAAGTATAACCCGCAGCGATAAGTTGACAAATAGGTCCACTTTATAAAGTTGTTGATCTATGACGTTATATTAGCTTCCAGTTTAAAGAAAATATTAGAACGTATTTCTAATATTAGACTATTGAAAAAAATCGAAGGCTGTTACAAATACAATGTAAATGAGATTTATTCTGTAGACCTACTTTCGACGCCAACTATAGTCCGATAGCGCAAGGTTAATTTCTATCCAACGTGACATTGCAGTTCTATTGGTATGCTGGTAGAATAACTGTGCAGTTTTTTGGTCTATTACTTCCGGTTAAATTAACATTTCCGGTAGAAGTCCGCGCTTCCGCTTTTCAAAAATATCACCAATTAGAAAAAATAATAATCTTAATCCTTTAAATATTGGATTCAAAACTTACTTTTTTGAATTGAAAGTCGAGATTTATTGTATTGTACTGTACAGTACATTTATAATAATTAATTTTTCTGATCGTTTTAACTAATACATTTTTATTAAGTTTTTAAATCTTTTATATATTTATCGTAAAATCTGTATTATAAATAAGTATTGTATGATCCAAGATAAAACGGAAACTGTTACGGATGCACATCAGTTAATAATAAGATTCAAAATACTTTGCACATACACTTTGGAATAGGTATCTGAGCTTATCTATAACCAATAAATGAGCTGAATATGATAAATAATCAATTTTATGTCATGTTAAAATGAAAAATATAAGAAAAAAAAAAAACAAGTTTTATGGGTTTTTTCCGATAAGAATACGAATGTTAAAACGTCTTGAGGCTGTCTAAATAACAAGGAATAGGACCTATCAAACAAAGTTTCTTCTACTCACTCAAACTATAAGCTTTTATATGGTTTCTGTTTTCTAAACACGTGCGTCTGACCTCTCTCGTTCCTGATTGGTCTGACCCGATATATATGGATGTGTTTAGCGCGGAATTTTAATTAGTTTTAAATATCGATCAAGAATAAATTGACCAGTTGCCTTATATGAAATACTAGATTGCATGTCATTAATAGCGAGGAAGAGATACGGGATTAGATTTTCAGCTTCCAACATACGCAGTATGTTACCAGAATTAAACAATGTAAGTGAAAATAACTCAATTATTCATTTTTCCTAAATCGAACAAAATTCCATATTCTTTAAAATGTCTTTTATGGAAACTAAATGTATTTTTTTCCCCCTTTTCTCTTATTTTATTTTTCTCTTTTTATAAAATTCCTAGAAATGGGTGGCTTTTATTTTAGCTTCAATAGAATAATTTATGGATCGAGGAATAACACGTTACTTACTTATATTTTTCGAGGAAATTGCATGAATATTTAAATTCGTTATAAAGAAATGTCTAAATTTTTCTTGTAAAGAAAATTGATCGAAAGTTTTAACTATAATTTATTAACGTTTTATAGACTCGTTATAAATCTTTATAGGTAAAAACTCTTATTCGTTTAACAGATTATAATTTGCGCATGTTCATTTTTTCCCCCTTCTCTTTATCATTTTTCTGCTATTAAAACGGAATTTGTTTAACAAAAATATAGATTATCACTTTACCATAATACCTAAATATAATAAAACCAATTGCAGAATCAAGAACGATCAGGAACTCAAACATAGACTAAAAGGTGAGCGGATGTAATTTTTTTTTTTCATGATTGCTAATTCTGTTGGCCTAAAATATATACTGGTAGCTTACAAAAAAAGTGGAAAATCTTATTATTTTAATCCCACTCGGGTACATTTATTATAGGCGTAATGTCTTGATTAATTAATGGATCGATAACAAAACTTTAAAATCTCATATACAGTATTAAAAAAATAGAATGTTGGAAAATTATCTAGTGATATAAATTAAACTTGAAATAGAAAAATAACATTTCGAACATTTCGCGAACAAAACAAATAGTTTTCTACTATAATGAGATGACTATTAGTGGGCGGTAAAACTTTTAAAGTTGCATACTAAACGAATACTTAAGCTAAGTAACCATGCACTTAAATCTCATTAACTTACTAATAGAAAATTGTCTGCTAATTTTTTTTTCTTTTTATTTCTAATTAACGACAAGAAAAAAAATTTTTTAATATTTATCAAAGTAAAATAAAAATAATAAGCGGATTTTAAATAATTTACTTTTTAAAGAGAGAAATTGATTAAGATAATATTATGAGTACGTACATTATAGTGATAATTAAATTTTACAAACCTTAATTACACTGGGCTACCAAAAATTCCTCTTTTGTTCGAGAATTTTTCGTATAACTTTCTAAAGAGATAATCGTTAAATTACTGATTGAAATCTATTTTGAATTTATTATCCGGAAAAAATTGATTAAAAAAGTTATTTGGTTTTTGTTAAATTAACGTTATATAAATCATTTCTTGATGATAAAAATAACGTTATAATTAATATAATTTTTAATCTCTGAATATGATACAATATTTAAACTTTAATTAAATGAAGGTTAATGTGTTGAGCATTGAGAAAGATGAAAATCTAGTTTACAAGATCGAAAACCAAAATATTGATTAAGCTTATCACTATTGGATCATCATATAGGCTATTCTATAACCCTCGACTACCTTTGATGATCGAATATTAATCAATACACCATCCTACAAGTATATAAAATAAAATTTATTAAGTGATAATATAAGGGGTTTATCTATGAAATAATTAAATTAAAATAAAGATTTCATAATTTTAATTCAATTATGTGTCTTAACAGAGTTTCGAAATGTTTAAATAAATTAAAAATTAATAAGAAAAACTAATTATTTACTATATAAAACTCTAGTAATTAATATTTTTATAATAAATAACTTTTCTTAAAAATCTATTTATTTATTATATAATATTTAGAGAGAGCAAAGAAGTAAAATATATAAAAAAAGTTAATTGTTTCTTCTATGGCTATTAATAATTTTTAGTAATTCGCAATCAAACTAAGTTATAGTAGGATTGGAATAAAATGACAAATTGGTATCGCTAAAGGAAATAGAAATGTTTAAGATAAGATCGCTTATTGTTAAAACAAGTTAAGGCGAATTAAATATGATGGATTCGGATCCATCTCGACACAAGAGACTCGGATGATTGAATGAAAACATTGGCTTCAAATGATGTCATAATTGTATTGGCTTAGCTATAATTTTATTCGATATGATGTAATGAAATTCGATGAAATTTCATCAATAAATTGAGATTTTAGTCAATTTTTCTAAATAGCTTGATAAAAATAATATGTCTTACTTTATTCATTTTTAAGTAAAAAGTTCTTATAAATTATTTTATTGGAATTTTTATAATATACATTTTTTTTTTATTAAAAAATAATTATAATAATAAATAGTGAATATTAAGTCATGTTTTAAAATGCATTGAATTTATAACAATTTTATAATAAACTCTGCGTATTAATTTTATTATTATTTCTTGAAATTATAAAATAATTAATACTATATTATTTTAATGCCACTTGATATGTCAGTTCTGATTGCAATCTAAACATTTAAATTTATGCATGTAAGTGTTATTATACAATAATATTTACTAAAATATACTACGATCTACTTATTAATTTCTATTAAATTAGAAGTTATTTTAAAAAAAATCTTAATAATAAACATTAAGGTGAATTAATGAAAATATGCAGAACATATAATGGCTTTATAGGTTAATTTATCATCAAAACAGAAAAAGTTGGACCTAAATTAGAATCATGTTATTTAAATCAAACTTTTTTCGTTTTATTCGTTATTTTGTTTGAGTTAATAGTTTAAATTTAACCTTATCATTTATATACTGTATACCTATAAAAGCTCTTCTATATTACCTTTATTTTTTTATTTATTAACATAAAAATAAATATAACATAGCCTATATAGCCTATATATATACGATTAATATCTCATATAAATTATACAAACAATATAAGTAGGATATATCTTATAGTATACCTATAGGGCTATATTTTATTTATTTTTGTTTTCAATTGGCACTTCAACTGATTAATCAGTCTTCGAATCGGAAAAATTATATTTCGTATCGTTTATTGATAAGCATATACATACTTATATATAGGCCTATATATTTTTAAATAAAATTAAATTATAGGCCTATTATTTATTAATTTTAACTATTATAAACGTAATATTTTAATATATAGTATTAATGTTGCTTTAATATTATCTTTCCTTATTTNACAATGTAGAGAATTTCTCTTTATAAAAGGTAAAAAAAATAAATATATTTTTCTATATTTAATTAATAAATTTCGGCTTTATTAGAATTTCTTTAAATCATTCGGAAAATGATAATTTTCATGTATATAAAAATATATTAAAAAATATTAAATACTGAATAAATTTTTAACTCGATATTTATCTCTTAAAAATCATTAATAATCTATATTTTTAAAAGAATTTTTTTTTTCGTTGATTTTTATTTTTTCTTTTCTAAGAAACGACTATGCAAAGTTGTTTTTGTTTGTGCATCAATTATTCATTTATTTTCTTATTCGGTTAGCGAAATAACTTTTTTACATTGATTGAAATCGCTACTTCATTCAGAATTGATGGGAATCTTTCAACAATTATTTATCTTGTATACATGTCTAGTCTACTGCTTTTATTATAAAAATTTGATGTAAAAAGTGTTTTTCTCAATTTAACCTTTCTTTTTGAAAATTTGAATTATTTTCTGATGCAAATGTTATATAGGCCTATTTTTAAATTAGCTTAGATTAAATTTTTATAATAATTTATTTAATAGATTTTTAAATATTCGAAAATATCTTAAATCAAGATTTAAATTGGTGTAAGCAAATTAATGCTCTAGTTTTCATTTATATTATTCTACCTGGCTTAATATATATGGACATTAAGAGTAAATTTATTTTGTTATTTATAATGGGATTACATTCCAATGAACTTATTTATTAGTAAAACGCAAGAGTCGACGGCCCACGTGTAATTCCGGTAGTTTTATCCATTTTTAGTAAAAGCATAAGACTGAAGTAAATGTAGGATCGAAAGTTAGGAATAGACGAACTTATATAAATATGTCCCTGAAGGATTGCGTGCACGTCATCCACAACAAAATTTATTTGTCAAGTTTTTGTGACAATTTCTCAAATAACGATGTTTAACATGACGCTCGCTAGCGAAGTATTTAAAAGTCGATGGTGTAAATCGGAGAGTAACCCTACGATGGATGCATGTTAATTCCTTACTGACTATTGCCTTGTTGCTAATTATTCTACATGCAGGTATCAAGGACGTTGATCGGGACAACGCCCTGAGTAAGCCTGCAGAAAGAGACGCAGGAACGAGTGGGGGTCGGAGAAGGAAGAAGGGGCTAAATCACAGCAAAGCGAATAACCTGTTCCTGAACCAAACAAATCGAACAAAAGAAGTATATATTGGATATTCGACCGGGGAGGGTCGTCCTTGGTGCCCGTTAGCCCCCACCCCTCGGTACGATAGTTTTTACACGCGTTCATTAGTGCGTTTCGAACCTTTGTCAGTCCATCCCACCTCCTTCTTTTCAATGTCTAGCTAGGAAGTTACCTTCTAAGCTACAGGGCTGACATCTCTATTGTCCCAACTAGTCGTTGCGGTCTCGTGATTTGTTCTAACTCTTGTGGAAACCAGTGCTTTTAATTAAGTCCAAGTTTTTATTCTTTTTTTCTCTTCTCTGTTGGGCCAATTAATATCTGGTAACCTTCTTTCTCAAAAGAGTGTCTAGTTCTTGCTCGCTCGAAGAATAATACTTCCCGTACTTTCGAGTTTTTTGATTACTAGGAAGACATAGTTCTGGTGAATTTGTTGATTTATTTTATCCGTTAGACTAAGTGATTTTAATTTTATTAGAAGGATTTTAATTCCGAATTTCGTGCAAATATTAATTTAATAAATTTTACTTTTGACTGTATATATTCACTAATTTCGATTATATTTTAAAAGAAAAGTTAAAATAGTTCTCGAATTAAAAACATCCTAAAAAATAGGGAATTTCCCTCCAGGTTTCACATTATATTAATGTCAAATGTTGTTAAATAGAAAACTTAATACTTGTTGATGTGACATTTCCTTTTTTTAATGATATTTTCATTCAGGTAAACCATTCAAACAGTGTTAAACTTGATAAACTTGGCGAGAATTTACGTATTTGATTGACTATCACCCGAGGGTCTTATTGACCTTATGATAACTTATCACTGACAAAGCTATAGAAAAGTTAAATGATTGTTTGAATAATATTTAATTTTATATCCTTTAAACGAATTTAATTATAATGAAACTATACATTATAGTTATGTAATACAAAATAAAAATTATTTTAATACAATATTTTAAATTATTGAATAAATAACAAAAATGATATGGCTTAAAACTATAAGCTTTATTCAAGTATGCAATTGTAATAAAGTAAAATAATTTTTATTTGATTATTTTTATAATTATTATTCATTCGAATATTAAAATTACGTTTCAAATATAAGCGTATAATAAGTTATATTTATATTAAAATATATGTGTCTATTTTTATATTCAAAGCAAGTATAAACTGTCAATCACATCAATCGTCTTTTCATTTTAGAAGGCAAACTATTAAATCGTTGAGCAGCGTTAAGAATTATAATTGACTTTCTGAAGAGTCTGTCACATTCTATTAACTGAAGATATAATTTAAGACGAGAAGAAAAACCTTCTTCCATTTGTCAACAAGACTACATACATCAAGCAAAACTGTCGTTGGGTGCACTTGGGTCACTTCCTATGTTCAACCTCCCCACGATGCAACATTTGTCACATTCTGTATTTTGTACCCATAAATCAACCTTGTACTTTTCAACTACTCTATTTTTTTTTTATTTATTTCTTCGTTTCGTTTTATTTTTTCGGTTATTTTACAAGTTTTATTTATTTATTTTTTGTTTGTGAGCATAAATTTTAGTTTATGCTCACAAACATAAGTATACTTTGTATATATATATATATTTTTTTACCAAATAAATTAATCACATTTCATAACTTTTTAGCCACTATTAAACTATATTTAATTTTTGATTGCTTAAAAAATTTTTAAGGGTATTATCTGTCGATTCAAATAAATGATTGGTGACAAGTTTCGTGCAAACGTGACTCTTTGATTTAGGCTACATGCTTCATTAGAGAACATTTAATTAAGATGTATTTAACTTGATAAATGATATTCCAATATAATGAGTTAATTTCTTTGATATTGATATATCTTATATTAAATCTTTCCATTTTCAAACGTTCCTTTAGAATTTCTCTATATAAAAATATTTATCGAATTTTTTTAGATACAGCACGACTTTTAATAAGGTCTATCTGTTGACTTAAATTAAAAGATACTTTTCTTTTAAATAATCTATTGTTTTGAATACTATTTTAAAAAATTATTATAACAAAAAAAATTAGGCCTACGTTTTTTAACTGTTTGTTAGTGCTTATTAAATATCATTCAAACTTAGTTAAAATAATGAAAAGACTTTAATGAATTGAAGTCTATATATTAAATAAAATGTTAAATGTTCTGATTTTATTAAATACGAAATTATGAATATTGCATGTAATATATTTTGCTTAATAGAAAAGCATGCTGTACAGTACATAATATCAAATATAAGCCTATTCCAATCTAAATTTATGACAAGTTTATTTATAGAATTATTAATAATTAGAAAATTTGTTCGTGATTAAATTTTGATTAATTTTCACTAAATGAAAATAAAAATCGGAAGAAACGTAGCAAAGGTTATGAACTTAATAAATTTAAATCTGTTATAACATTTGAGGGCATAGTTACTTCCTGTAGGTCTATATATATTATGTGTAAATATTATATCTATTATAACTCAAACTATTTTAAATTTATAACTTAATATAAATTTAAAAAGTTTATTGTTGGATATAAATTCAATTTATTTTGTTATTATTATTATTTAGTATTATATATATATATATGTTTTTTTTTTTAATAATGGAAAGTTATATAAACATTCGAATAGCCCTAATATAGACATATAGATCATATTCTATTTATATAACTTATGTAGGTTGCAGTATTGTATATATTACATGTTACAAATGTTTCATAAAAATTAATAAACATCAGGGAAACATTAGAAATATACAAAGTTTTTTTAAAAAATTTTAAAGTAATGTAGACTATAAGTATTTTATTTAATTCATCATTAAAATCATTACTTGATTATTAATATAACGTTAATACCATTTTTATAATTAATTTAATTATATTCATTTCATAAACGTTCACGAAATTATTTTTTAAATTAACTACAAAATTTGTTTAATAATTATTTTTAATAATTTCCATTTATATATTAGGAAAAAAATGTTAAAACTTTTTTTTAATAAGAAATAGTATTTTCAATATAGACTATCTAATTCCTGTGTATTGTATCATTAAAATAATAATAACCATGTACCCTGAGTTCTTTATTGTTGTAATCGCGTTTAGATCTGATAAAAACTCATTGAACTTCATAAGAATGCAAAAAAAACCCAACCTCTTGCAGAAACAATGGTGGATCGCATTGTGCAGTGTTAAGGACAACACGACACCTAACAATAGAATT